>NW_010554057.1:41875-82305 GCF_000687285.1 Phaethon lepturus | reverse complement strand
CTCCAGCAGATCAACACTCCCACCCAATGTCATCTGCAAACGTAATGAGGGAGCACTCAATCCCCTCATCCAGATCATTGATAAAGATATCGAAGAAGACGGTTCCCAGAACCGAGCCCTGGGGAGTACCTCTTGTGACTGGCCACCAACTGGATTTAACTCCATTCACCACGACTCTCTGAGCTTGGCCATCCAGCCAGTTCTTTCCCCACTGAAGAGTGAACCTGTCTAAGCCATGAGCCGCCAGTTTCTCCAGGAGAATGCTGTGGGAGATGCTGTCAAAGGCTTTACTGAAGTCCAGGTAGACAACGTCCACAGCCTTTCCCTCATCCACTAGGCGGGTCACCTGGTCATAGAAGGAGATCAGGCTGGTCAAGCAGGAAAATGATTGATGATATCGATCAATGATGCTCCTGCATCTTGAATTCTGTGTGCACTTCTGGTCTCCTCAAAAAAGGTAAATCACAACTAAAAAAGATTCAGGAGCTAGATTGTTGAAGACTTTGAGAGTACTTGGGGGATGTTTCACTACATGATAAGTCTACTTTTATTCTCTTACCTAGTCATCTGTTACTGGCTACTGTTGGGAATGCGATACCAGGCTAGTAACTATTGGTCTGACTCAATAAGGCTGGTTTTATATTATATTCTTATATAGTATTTGTCCTTTGTGTCTGCTGGGAAAAAAAGCCCTCAATGGTGTGCCACTTATTACCTCAGTGATATTTGTGTCAGAAGATCATGTCGTAAAATCTGGGGCTTTCAAGGATAATTACTAAACAACACTCAGAAGGAGCTCAAAGATGTACAGCTGAAAGCTAGTTGCAAGTCATTCCTTTTAGGACTGAAGAAGGGTTTGTGGTCCTGAGTGAAACAGTTACAAAGCAGAAATACTGAAGGATTACAGAATGAAAGGTTAATTTATTATAAAGGTTTGAAAAGTTGCTTAAGAGAGTACACTTAAAGTTTGTAGAGAATTAGCATAATTTAGAGTAAGGGACAGCTCCTAAATAGATGCTATCTGCTTAATGTGATTTGTGTTTGTAATGATTCATCATTAGATTTTTCCACTTTTTTCCACAAACATATTATAGAAGATATTTGTTTGGTTAATAATACTTTCCTAGCTTAAAGCAGTGGCTATTTAGTCTGTCTGTGTTATGAGACAGTCAAATATAAGTTTTAACTATGTCCTGCAGTCTCTCAGGCCTATTTCAGACACAGATTTTTGATATTCGTCTTCTAAAAAGTTGATTGTAATAGAAAAATTGTATTTATAGCACAAAAGTCAGTGAAAGTCTGTAACTTATTAGTAGAATTCTTCCATGCTTTTGGAAAGGTTTCTGTAACTTCTACTTAATTTTTGAACATAATGGGAATAAAAAATTACGTCAAACCAAGTTTGTATTTTTTTCAGAATTGGAGTATTAAATTTTAATTCCCCCCACCCTGGAAAGAAAAACAGATAACTGACATTGTGTTTAAACTGAAAATAATTCTAAAGAACAGTCTATTGACTTTTGCATTACGAAAGCAGTTAAATGCCAATTGTCACCCATATTCACCCTTTTATATTCTCTGCAGCATATGACACCATTAGATTCCCTCTTTTCCCCTAGAAGAGGGCATAATTGTAAATATATTGAGGTAGGTTGAGGGGCTGTTTTTTGAAAGAACACATCCAGTGAAACTTTTCTTCCTTTATTATGTCCTTCGTTTATGGAATTCAGCAAGGATAAATGCTATTTATGCTATTTATGGAAGGTGTATATATGTGGCTACTAGGTGAACTTTTCTGCAGACCAGGGCAAAGGTATGAGTGTTATGCAGATGTTACAAAGTCTTAGATATCCTTCACTGCATCTGCCCTAAAGAAACCTGCAAAAGTTTCCTGCCTCCTGAATAAAGAACAACAAGCTGAAGCTGAACTTCAGCAGCGCTGAACAGTCACTGGTAGGTTGAAGAAGGCATGTAAAGAGTCTGTAACTGTGGAGCCGTTATATTTGAAGGTATACGTTCATAGTGTAGGTTAGGAAATACAGAAATTCTTAAGAAAGCTTGAATAACTGCATTTGTTAATAGCCCCTTCATTGCCTAGGCAATTCCATTCATGTTTTTTCCATATTCATGTTTTCCTCAAGTTTTCATAGCTTCTGGGCCCTAGAAATTGCTTGGAATATTACATGAAGCTTTTCAGTGCTTGGGAACTCAGTTCTCAGTAAAGTTATTTCAAACTCACCAAACCCCGCTCTCTGTACTTTTCATTGGCTTCCCATAGAACAACTCAAATGTAGTAATTTGGTCCTTTTGTTCAAGGTGTTTAATGACCTGGCCCTACATTTCCTAAAAGTAATCTTGAATTCTGAATAAAGACTTCTGCTTGCAACTTCAATCCTCTAGTGTAATGTGGTTTTCTACAGTAAAGGTAAAGTTATGAATATTATTGAAGAAGTTGTTTTGCTGGCCAACCTAAAACTTTGAAATGAGCTGTCTTTGGAACTTCCATTTTTAAGTGCATTTGTTTGACTTTACAAACTTAGTTTTCATTCTATCCATTTTTTTTTCCCTGGCGAAAAAAAGAAAGAAAAAACATGAGATCAGTGTTAGTTACAAATTTTAATGCATTACTGGAAAGATGGAAACATGCACATCATGTTCTGTGGTAGGTGGCGTAGAGCCTGTTCCATAAGTTCTCCTCTTGACTCCTAGTTGAAAACTACTGGTGATAATTTTAATTTTTAATCTGCCTTTATGTTATATAATACTTAATGATGTATTCTTTAGTGTAGTCTTTAAAAATGAATTACTGAATATGAGTAGTCCATGGGTAAGCACCAACTTAACTTTCTGTTCTCCTGCTATTTTTTTAATGCCTTCTCACTTTAGATTCCTTCCTATTATACATCTGCTGTATATCTTTTAGGACACACCTAAATTCAGTATGTCATGTATTTGGAAATTAGTTAGCCCATTAGTCATCATACTAATCAGTACTGACTCATTTTTTCCCCTCCCTCTCTGCCTGTATCCGCTTGTTATGTCTGCTCATATACATGTATTTTAAACTGTTTGTGAGAGAAATTACCTTTTATTGTATATCAGTAGCTAGCCTCGTGGTATTCTGATGCATGACTTTGGATTCTAAGAGTTATCACAGCCTGAATCTATGTATTAGATTACGCAAGTGCCCAGCACTGTCCATGGAAAGTAAAAGTTTCTGTGTATGGCTGTTGTTTTCACACAGCAAAGAGGACAATAGGGCCATGTGAGTTAGACTCCTCAGATGATTAAAAATTCAGGGTAAGTGTTACTGTGGTGGGACATATTTATATTGAAAAAAGTGCATGCAAGGAAATACTTTTGAATTTTCTGTGATTAAACATTGAAGGACCATTTTTACAAATACAGATTAGTTACTTTTTTCCCCAGAATTTATCATGACTGGTGTGTGTGTGTGCTAGAAGTAGTGAAGTTGGTAGAGAAACCTCTAAATAATCTCTGCTGCAGGAAGTGGTGGAGGTGATTCAGTAAATGGCACTTCCACATCTGAGTCAGAGCTGAACCATAGTCTCAGCATGATGTTAGCGTGGTTCAACGTGCTGTTGGGGAGCTCTATTTTGAATGAGACATAAAGCTCAACATCCTGTTTGTTAACAGTTCTTAAAGACCCAGTGGCAATTTCTGGGCTATTAAAGCTGACTTCTTGGCCATATGTAAATTCCAGTTGTCATTTGTTTCATTCTTTTTTGGTGCATCTTACTCTTGCTTTTCTCTTCCTCTCTGCTTTTATGAAAAAAAGGGCTTTGACATAGGGAAACAGGGAAGAGAGGAATGATGATGTTTGTATACTTTTTATAAAGTTCTACATTATAAGGTACTTTTCTCAAAAGTGTAGTATTATCATTACTGTTGCAAAGCTGCAGGGCACTCCAGGAACCCTTTGAGTTTATTACATTAGCCCAGGATCATACTTTACAGTTGTTCTCTGAGATGTCATATTTATGATTAAAATAAACAGAAACTCCCAAATCACAAGCCCTTCTCTTAAGTACTTCAACCTTTTGTATGCTGAGTGTTCACATTAGAAATTACATTTCTGAATGTTTGTATGAAACTTTAGTGTTTTACTTCCAGCAGCTCTTTCACATTGATACTTTTTTACGTAAAGATGATAAAAAATAACATGTTTTATAGAAGTAGAAATGTAATATACAAACTATAAAAAGAACATATTATTTATTCTTCAGGAATATAAGTTGGCGCTTCTACAATGCTATGGAAGATACCTTCAGCAGTTTGTTTCTGTAAACCTTGATAATATCATAGATGATGTGCATCGATTTAAATCCACCTTTTTTCCAAATGGTTTCAGGGACAAAAATGCAGCACTTACGGTAAGTTGTTTTTCTGGTTTTGGTGTTTGTTTTTTTTTCTGTCAAAGACATTCCCAGATTCAAAATAAGTAGCTTATTTTATCCTCCACAAATGTACTTCGTATTAATTAAATATTAACTAATCTTTAATACTTTTTCGATAGAGATTTAAGTCGTGTGTATGATATGAACATCCAGAGTTGGTGTAAATTTTTAAGAGGATATAAGTGCTAATGCTTTTGTGGCATAAGCCAACCACTATCAATTTAATGTTAAAAAGGCAATTTTCTCTGAATGGGTTATTCCGTAACTGTCTACAGCAGTTTTTGCCCTGAAATAGTTGCTATTAATCATTGTCAGAATCAGGATATGGGCAAAATTTGATAACTGTCCTGCAAATTGTTGTAGAAATTTCTGTATGGTGTGATCTAAGAACTGGGCAGAGTGCAAGAGGATTAAAATATTGTACTGTAATTTTTACCATGAATGTGCTAAATTGCTACATGCAAAAAAAGCTCATGGCATAGTAAAAAAGCATCATCATATTACTATCAATAGCTTATTTGCACACTATGAACAAAAGAGGCAGAATGCTGAATAGTTTTGTAAGTGCTTTAAGCTCTGGGAAGCTGAGTGACCTTGAAAGTATGTTGGCATCCTTTTGTGTTAATTGCTTGTCGAGGTAGGGGCTTGCAATTTATCATTTGTTATCCACGGAAGCAAGTGCTTCAGTAGGTATAGGGGGAATGTTAAAAACATGTTAGATTTTACCTTAAGCAGTTCTTTGCTGAGAGGCTCTCTTTTCAGTGTGTAGTGGATATTTCAAAATAAACTAGTGCATGTTTTTCTGTGATCAAGAACAACAAAAGGAAACTGTAGGCATCTCCTGTGTATTGAGCTAATCAAATTCATATTCCTCTAGTCAGAGTTAGATTGTAAATAGGTGCTTAGTGAGGAGAAAAAAGCAGTTTGCTTAAAGGCTAGAAGCAGCTGTAGTGATAGAAGAGAGAATCTTTTTATATTATTTTTTTGTTTTTCAAACATAGTTCAGCTTCCTAGAGAGAATGTGATCAAAGACTGTGTTAATCCATTTTATTTTGGTTTTTAAAAAAGCTTTGTAAATAAATTTGAAGTTCCAGAGATGGTTTCTCCTGTTTTCTGTATGTCTGCCCAGACCTTGAAGTAATCATAGTGCCAGATGTTATCATGAGTCTATACTAAAATGCCTGTTCTGTAATTTGGCCTTTAGACAGTGAGACATCCCTAAATTTTCACATATGGAATCTAGTTTGACCATGATCTCTACAATTCGAAATGGATAATGATAATGTGTCAAATGATAACATCTTAAAGGCTTTATATGTAAATTTTTTAGCCAGGTTTCTGTGGCTAGGTTTTGTTTTTCAGTATAACACTAAGGAAATCATAGAAATGGAGTTCCAGAGCTTCAAACTTCCAGTTTCAGTGAATTAACTGCAAAAAATAACATTATTTCAAATATTATTGGGTTAGTAGGCTTCTGAGAGGTTGATATGTACTGACCGGCTGTGTCCTACTTAGCTCATTTTCTCACATGTTGCTTTGTTCAGATGATACTGTACTCCAGACAAGACTGAGATCACATTATGTTAGGTGTTACAAAGTAGAGAAGGAAGAATGCATCTGTAGAAGAGAAAAGTAATGGATGAGAGTGAGAAATAAGATATCTGTGATACAGATGGAGAAGTAAAGTGCAGAAAAGTTAAGACTTGCCTTAATTTACAGAGGAAATATACAGAGAAGCCAAGAATTAAAGCCAGATTCTTTGAATATCAGTTTAATGCCTCATTCATGCTTTCTCCCTACACGCCTTTCAGCAGCCCAAGTGCACTAGGTGCATTTTCATCCTGTCACACAGTGGAAACTGACTCAAGACTAATGGTACAGCAACTTTAAAGCTTTAGCACTTTCTCCATATGCTAATGCTCATTTCAATGTCATGCTGATTTTCTTCTGGTATGCTTGATCTTTTCATACTCACCATTTTGTTGTACTTTGCTGATGTGAAACTGACGCCTAGTTTAACTATATATATTAATTTTATGTATGTTTCCATATGTTTTAGTTCCATGCTTTGCAAGAGAGAAATGTTTGCGTGTATCAGATGGTTTGCAGCAGTGACAGAAATCTCCAGAATCAAGAGTCCCTGCAGACTTGCTTCAATGTCTTGTCCTCATTACGACTCACTATGCAAGTGGCTCTACCTCAGGAGAATTTGTGTTGGCTTATCTACAATGGTACCTCAGGCTTTCCATTTACATTTCTTTGCTAAGCAAACCTGTGGAGGGAAACTTTATACATATTCTTTAAGGTTGACCTAACGGTCATGAATAAATCTCTAGTTAGTCTTCGATCACAGTAGGGTTTTTGGTAATCTTTTTTTTTTTAAGTAAGAGATTTGAAAATTGAAGTTTCTACATATCATGCCTTTTTCAGGTGGGCTGTTGTGAAAGTAATAGCTTTTTCATCATAGCTGTGGTTAGACTGTACTAATAAAATGGAATCTAACAGCGTAATAAGGGCATTTTTTGCATGAACCCTGATTAAAAAAAGCCCTCGATTTTTTTTATCAATAAAATGTTTGTGTTAATGAGTATGGTTTGGTACTGGTTTTTTTTTGAAAGGGGGATTGCAGATCTAAGAGTAGAAAATTATTGTCTGACATTACATCTTTGTATTTTTAAAGTAATCTTTAAGGCTGGAGTTGATAGTAAAACTATTCTAAAAAATACCATATGACATTTAATAATTTGAATCTCTCTATATGATTTTACTATGCTACTTATAAATGCTTGAATTAGGAAAAAAATTCAGGGAAAAAGGGAATTTCTTTGAAGTAGATACACAGAGAATGGTGTATCAAGATTTTTATTTCAAGTACAACAGTATATTTTTGCTGTGAAAGGCAATGTTATTTAGTCAAAAGTCGAAAGGCTATTATTAATTTGTTATACTATGGACAATTGTTGCAATTAACTGAGGAGATAATGTGTTTTTAATTTAATTTTGGAAAACTTATTTTCCCTGAACTATAATTGATCAAAATTCTTATCCTTTTGTTTTGCTGGGGCTGCCGTTGCCCTCAGTCTCTACTTATGAGATGTGGTTTTCTAAAGGAGAAGAACTAAAATTAAAATATACTCACCAGCCGTTCTTAATTGCCACTACCTGTGTGTGGGACAGGTCTCTGTACTGAGCCTAGCCAATAATCTAATATAATTAGAAGTAGGCAATAACTCAGATTTTCCCCAGTTCCTGAGCATTTTTCTGTAATTTCTGGCAATAGATTTTGTGGCTCATTATACATTTGACTGATAAAAAGAAATCTTCCTAATGCTTGCTCCATTCTTGCTTATTGGGATAATAACACCCTTCTAGCTATAACAATTGACATTGTGATGTCTCCCGCTGCCACAGTTGTCCCTTTCTGAACATTCATACAGACAGAAGAATAGACCTTTTTTCCCCCCACTCTAGAACTGCAATGTCTTTTATACTTCTAGGGATGATTTTTGAAAAGCAATTTTGTGACATAGCCTAAATTAAGTAAATTTTTGACAGGATTTTATTTGTAAGTCACTTTGATGCTATTTCATTTCACTTATCATACTTAATATTGCATAGTAGTGGTGTTGTCTGCCAGGACAGTGCCATGACAGACTAAAAGAATCATGGTCTATGAGGAGAGGTAATTTTTTTTTAAAATTTGATACAGTACATTTTTAAGATTTTTTTCTTTTATTGTACTACTTCATTGTAGAGGTATTTTTGAAGCTAATATTGCCCAAGAATATTTAATAGCTTAATCTTCTCTAATTTAAAAGTCATCATAGAAAAAACAGTAGTTTATTTTTCAGCCTCTGGAACTAATAGCCCAGATATTAAGAAAAAGTGTCAGTTGGTTAGCATAACAAATTTCATGTAGCTTTATACAACTTACCTGGTTTTTATTTATTTTATTTTTGCAGGTACTATTCATATTTACACCATATGCAGACATTTGATGATGATAGGTCAGTCTGCTAAGGTATGGCAAAATAAATAGAAACATTGAAAAATTTACAGAAGATTAGAGAATGCACCAATATTTTGCATAACACTGTACCCTGACATTCCTATTTCATTGTCATTGCCAATAGTAGCACTTTGTCACAAGGGAATAAAATGTTTAGATTGCAAAATGGCCAATTTCTAAGCCCTCAGTGCCTTCATGACTGTTCTCCATCCTCAGTTGTGGAATGGAGCCCACCATAATGTCTTGCTGGTCTTTGGTTATGTTAGACTCTTTCAGAGGGTTCTAGATGCTTTTTTTTGTACAACTGTATTAAGTCAGTCCCAAGAATTGGTCTTTTGTTTCTTAAAATGTGGCAATGTACTGACACCTGGTGGCTAGGATTTTAATTGTAAATACTTGATAAAAATGACCTGGTCTTTCCCTCCTGCCCTTTCTTTTTAACTATGAATGTAATTTTGGTTTGTCTTAGCTTTACTTTTTTCTCATAAAACTTGAACAGAGTCTGACTCAGCCTTAATCCAGTATAAGAGTGTGACCAGCAGGTCAAGAGAAGTTACCCTTCCCCTCTACTCTGCACTGGTGAGGCCTCATCTGGAGTATTGTGTCCAGTTCTGAGCTCCCCAGTTCAAGAGAGACAGGGAACTTTTGGAGAGAGTCCAACAGGGGGCTATGAGGATGACTAAGGGACTGGAACATCTCTTGTATGAGGAGCGGCTGAGAGACCTGGGGCTGTTTAGTCTGGAGAAGAGAAGGCTGAGAGGGGACCTTATCAATGTCTATAAATACCTGAAGGGTGGCTGTCAGGAGAATGGGGCCAGTCTCTTTTTCAGTAGTGCACAGTGGTAGAACGAGGGGCAATGGGCATAAACTGCAGGTCAGGAAGTTCCACCTCAACATGAGGAAAAACTTCTTTACTGTGAGGATGACAGAGCACTGGAACAGGCTGCCCAGAGAGGTTGTGTCATCTCCTTCTCTGGAGGCCTTCAAAACCCGACGGGATGCGTTCCTGTGCAACCTGCTCTAGGTGATTCTGCCTTGGCAGGGGGGTTGGACCAGATGATCTTCAGAGGTCCCTTCCATCCCCTACCATTCTGTGATTCTGTGATTCTGTGATCTTCTTATCTGTTGGTTAATCTTTCATTGAGCAGGAAAGACTTTTTTTCTCTTCGAACATCTTTTATTGAAATCAGAAGTGATTTAGCACCTCCTTTAACATACTCAGGCTTTTACTATACAGGAAACAGAGGAATTGATCATAAGTATTTCAGATTCTTTGAATTCAGGCAAAAAAAATCATATATTGACTTAATTTAGGACTCAGGTTGTGCATATTTTCTGTACCTCAGGGAAAAGCTGACCCAAAGAAAATATAAGGGGAAGATATTTTTCAATCAATTTGTTAGGACTAATTCTTAAAGTTAGGCTGCTGCAATGACTATGTTGGCCCTAAAGTTAAGAGCTGATACTGTAGTTCTGTGTTTGTAAATTAATCTAGGCACAGGCTGTCACCAAAGGCAGCAGACTCCACTGTATCCCAAATAAGCTTGCTGATCTGGTTAAAAACTAACTTAGAAAAAAATGATCACTAGAACTGACACAAAGGACACAAAGGAGAGGGATAATTCTCAAGATAAGAGCAGATGAGAAAGAAGGGCAGGACCTCTGTCGTGATGGCAAGGCTATAATGAACTGGAGCGGTTAAGGTAGCTTGGAGGCTAAAATATAATGCTTGACCACAGTTTCAGATGGGAAAAAAACAATAGTATGCAGGAGGAATGCTTTGTAGTCAATAAAACATGTTAAAAATTAATACAATTTCTGTGATTTTTTTTGTCCTCTTTTAATTTGCCCTACCAGGTGAGGATAAGTCTTTATATGTGTCCTTTAGTAATAGATAGTATATTTGTATAGGTTAAAATGCATTGTTTGAAACTGGATTTCTTCAACACAGGTCCTGGAATACTTACTGTGGGCCAGTATATGTATGGAATCATCCATTCCGCTCTTATCTGTACATCATTTGACGTGGAGAGCCACCCTATATACTGCAGTTTCTCAGTGTTATTTTGATTGTCAAGCCAGCATTCATGGAGAGGTATCCTGATTTATCATATGTAGCATTTCAGATGCAATCAAATGGGAAATAAATATTTATTTATATTTTCCTGCTTATTATCAGATCATATGTATTTAGAGTTCTGTGCATATTCCAAAATTTAACTGCAAAGTGGAGGTGTGTTTCCATATGTAAATGAGTAATCAGTTCAAAGTTAAATGCAGTAGTACTTTGTAATATAATCATAATCATAGACTTCTAGCATTAAGCAGTGGCCAGTCCCCATGCATATATATAAAAGGTATTTTGCAAAGGTTTTCTTTTCCTTTTCAGTTGTTGTTCATGACCTGCCTTTCCTTGCAGCTCTTTGCAGTTGTCTGAATTCAAGAATGATGTGATTCTAAAATTAAATACCAACATACAGGATATGAAAACAGTATAATTTTTTTTTTTTTATGCTGTGGACAGATATTTGCTCGCCGTGGTCTGATTAAAATTGATGAACTGAAGCAATTGGAAAATATCAGTTCTTTGCTGGAAAATTCAGAGACAAAAACAATTTTTAGAGAGGCCACTCTAAAGGTATCATACTGCAATTCATTATAAACAGGTAGAGTAGTTACAATATCTATGAACAGAATACGTAACACAGTTATTTACTTACTTTTTTCTTTGCATCAGATGTCAGTAATGATTTTCAAGAGAGCCGTATATGAATCCAGAAGAAAGCCAAAAAACTACTTTCGACCTAAGTTAAGAGTTAGCCTGAAAGAAGCACGAAATGTAAGTCTAACAGTTTGTATAATCCTTCTCTTTACTATTTTCTTGTGATGAATATGTGATATAGTTCTGTTTAATACACATGGTGCTATTCACAACGAGAAAGTTTTACTCTTTCAGTTTCATAGTTAACATAATTTATTAGTAAAACTCAGAACAAACTTGAAAGGAGGGAAGATGTAGTAATTACTACTTTAGAAATGCTGATTTTTCTAGCATTTTTTCTTTTAGCAATTATGTTAGCAATAAAAATAAGAGAAATCTTGTTCGAATGCCTACCATGTGTATGGGAGTCCTGAGTTTGCCCTGCTGTGTTAAATTACTGTGAAGATAAAGGGGTACTTTGAGAAAAAGCTACTGTGGTTTTAATTTTTTTTGTGCTTATATTGGAGAACTCTCTTAAGTCTTGAGACATTGTTTTTGAAAGCCACTTACTTTTTTGCAAGATATCATGAATTAGAGAAAAGCATCCAGGATACAAAGTAGACTTAAGGACGTAATGAATTTCCTCAAATTTCACTCTTGTGTTACAGCCAGTGTCAAAGATCATTGATCCATTGGGATAAGAATTATGAATAATCAAAAAAACACTTTTTTGTGTGAGCACATTGTCCTTTTTTGGTCAGCATGCAGACTTTAATATATCAAACTTTAGTAGTTAAGTTTATCTTTATGCCGTTGTGCTACTATGTGGGTTCATAACGGTTATGCATCCTACTTGGATTGTATCATCCATTTTTGGTGGTAGCTCGATAGGTCTTTTGAATTCAAGACCTTTCCTAGATGCAGGACTACACAGATAGAATATAAAGTTTTCATTTTGATTGCACTGTGCCAAAGAGGATGCTTCTATCTGAGTGGTTATTCCCTTTGTGATGGACGGATAGTTGTTCTGCTTTCCTACTGTTTGCAACTGTGATTTAGATAAATTTAATTCCTGCACTATTCCATAAGAAGCTGGCAGAGAGGAGCAACTGAAAGTACTAATCAGCAAGCTCCCAAAACCACACTCTTTTAGTGAGTAATATTTGCACCCATATAAACAAAAGATTGTGATCTCTTTGCACTGTGACACCCTTTGGTGATAAAAAGCATTATTCTGTGGAATGTTGTTAGCTGATGGTGATATAGATAGTTTGGGTTTATGGAGTAAATTACTTTCTTTTGAGCAAATACTGCATTATGAAGATTTATTGCAATATCATAGGAGTAAAGATGTTGGTTGCTTGGGACTTCTGGAAGTCATTTAGTCCGGCCTCTGACTTGAAGCATGAGTTTTGCCTATAATAGATCAAAGCAACTGTGGCTTTGCTTTCAAAATCTTAAATGAAGGAGATTTCCTAGTCAATCTAGATAACCTTTCCTAGTACTGCACTACCCTCCTAATCAACATGCTTTTCCTAATGTCCAATCTGCAAGTCATCCCTGATGCTTTCAGAGTCATCTGAATTGAAGTCATCTAGTCCCGTCCCCCAAATTTTAAACTGTGGTCATTACTCCATGTTATGCTATCTAAGTCTACTCAGAAGAGTATTACTTTACTTTTATAAGTCGTCTTCAAATAGTTGCAGGCAGCTATTAGAGCACCCATTAGCCTCCTCTTTGCCAGACTAACTAAGGCTTCCTCAACCTATTCTTTTACATTTTATGCCCCTAATCATCTTGGTAGACCTCCATGGGACCCTGTCCTGTTTCTTAGCATCCTTCTTATAAAGAGGAGCCCAGAAGTGGACATAGTACTGAGGTGGAGCCTCATGAGTTCAAGTAAGGGAAGAAAATAACCTCTCAATGTGCTGTACACTTCTTCTAGTATAAACCCAGTCTGTGGTTTGCTCCCTTTGTGACAAGAGGACACTGCTGGCTCAAGTTTAACAACCAGGTCTTTTTTGGCAATGCTGCAACTCCAAAAATTGGTTTCCAGTCTGTATAGATGCATTCCTCCCCAGATGCAGTGCTTGGCACTTCTTTCAGTACAACTGCTTCCTCAAGATTCTCAAGGTCTGCTTGGACTGAAATTCCACCATGCTTTGACACGCATACTGTAGATACAGATCCATTACGTATGTACCTCATAATATAACAACAAAATTGTGGAATCTCTTTGCATTTTTTGAAAGAAAAAAAGGAAATATACTACAAAATGACATCTTCTTTGCCACAGTTTATCCGAAACTAGGACAGATTCAAACATCCAGAGCTGAACAAATAGGTTAAATCTGGATTTTTTTGTCCATAATTATCTAATTTGTTCATAAAATACTTTGGGATAAGCTACATGTAAAAGCATGTACTGCACTAGGTACAGTAAAAGCCAAATAATTTGAAATAAGAATGATGCATTTTCTGCCTTAACTAATTGTTTAATATTGAAATAATTTTTATTTAATTATTTCTTTGCCATTACTCTATATTATGTTGGTTTTTTAAAGAAAATTGGCTATATTAGACTTATAAGAAGCGACTTGAGATTGCTCGTTTGAACTGCTTATGGTTAATAGTAAAATTATAATGAAGTTATGCCAATATGTTACAGATGTGGTCTTACAGATGTATTGAACACTTCTGTTACATAAGTTATTCATCAAAGCTTTTTAAAAGCTTATCTGATACTTCAGCTTCAAATCATTGACTTGAATTGTAATTAATATTGAACAGCTGAGTGGACAGTACAATCAATCTATTCCAAACCTCACTTACTGGAAATTTTCCTTTATCCAAGATAGGGCCCAAACCTCAACATGTTCAAGTGTGTGTGGTTTACACATATAAAGGTACCTGTCAACTTTCTCAAGGTCAGTTGATTCTGGAAGACTTTAAGTACTTCTGAATGATGATCACCTAAAAGTCTTGCTGAACAATTAGGATATTAGGAACTCGGCATGCTTTCAAATAAGTGTATTTGGTCATCAGGCACCCGTCATGTCACTATGAACCTATGTCTATCACATAGCAGGAATCTCATATATGTGATCTCCAGAAGCTTGAAAAATCTTCAGTAATTGATTTTGTTCCGCAGTGTCTCTTTGACTTTCTGACAAAACTGAATGCCTGAAGTTAACTACAAATTGTTAGAAATTACGCTGTTCATAACTCCCACACCAAAATTCTTTTGCTTATAAAATGTGCTACAACAATTTTCATTTCATCATTTAAGAAGGAATCATATTTATTTCTGCATGCTTTTTGTACTTTTACAAAATTTGTTGAATGATGTAAAATCTGAAAGCACTGTTTTAATAATTATTTCAGAATATTTTGTAGGTTTATTAAGTGTCATGTAAATGAGGAAATATGGGACATTAATTTTTGCCTAACGTTTTGACTTTCAAAACAATTTCCTTTTTTAATTAGAGTACATATACTATACAATAGTATAGTACAATATACTATAATAGGTAGAACAGTTATATTTATAGCTCAGTTCAGCATGTTACAGAGCACATTATGCTTGGACTAGCAAAGAATTAAAACTCTTCCTTCTCTTCTAGTATGTGTGCAGTGGAATTTGTTTTTGGACTTAAATCACCTTGAAAAATGGAAACAAACCAGTCTAATCTATTTAGTTTAAGTTAGCTTTCACTTTGAGGTTCTTCTGCACCCATATGGTGTTTTCTAAAGATGAAAAGACAATGCTTATGTAAAAATATTGTTAGTAGTAAATTACTTGCCCATTCTGTTCTCCGTTTTAAATGAAGGTATTTAAACAAAACCTGCAATTTGTGCTTAGCCTGTGTCCTGATTTCAGCCAGGATAGAGCTGGTTTTCTTCACAGAAACTAGTGTGAGGATATGTTTTGGATTTGGGATGAGAAAAATGTTCATAAGGTGTTGATGTTTTGAATTGTTGCTAAGTAGTCAAGGACAGTGCAACTCCTCGTGCTGGCCTGCCAGCAAGAAGGCTGGGGGTGCTCAAGGAGCTGGGAGGGGACACAGCCAGGACAGCTGACCCAAACTGACCAAAGGGATATTCCATACCATATAATGTCAGGCCCAGTACATAAACTGGAGTTAGCCGGGGGGCGGGAATCACTGCTCGGGGACGGGCTATCGATCACCAAGTGGTGAGCAATTGCTGTATTGGGCATCACTTGTTCTTATACATTCCTTTGTCAGTATTATTGTTGTTATCATTGTTGTTTCCTTCTCTCTTGCTGTCCTATTAAACTGTTTGTATCTCAACCCACGAGTTTTTTCCCAATTCTCTCCCCCATCCCACTGGGGGAGGGGGGAGTGAGCGAGCGGCTGCGTGGTGCTTAGTTGCCAGCTGGGGCTAAACCATGACAGCCTGTCCTGTAATATATGTGATGTGTATTGATTTCTACTTGCATAGATCTGATTCCTAGGTTGGGCTCATAAAAAGAAATCCATAGTGTGTGGAAAAAGATACATTGAGTACAATGACACAAAATATTAAAAAAAGTATAGCTTGCTCTGAAGTTTTTTTTAGTCTGTGAATATCATTATGAGGATTTATTAAAAAATGTTGAAAAACAGCTTTGGAGTTATTTTGCTAGGATAATGTGCATTGCAGAATCACAAAATGATTGAGGTTGGAAGGGACCTCTGGAGGTCATCTGGTCCAACCCCTCTGGTCAAGCAGGGCCATATAGCTGGTTGTCCAGGACCATATCCAGTCGACTTTTGAATATCTCCAGGGATGGAGACTCCACAACCCTGCTGGGCAACCTGTGCCAGTACTTGGTCACCCTCAAAGTGAAAGAGTGGTTCCTAATGTTCAGAGGGAACCTCCAGTTTTTCAGTTTGTGCCCATTGCCTCTGGTCTTGTCACTGGGCACCACTAAAAAGATCCTGGCTGTCTTTTTTGCACCCTCCCTTCAGGTATTTACATACATTGATGAGATCCCTGCTGAGCTTTCTTTTCTCCAGGCTGAACAGTCCTAGCTCTCTCAGCCTGTCTTCATAGAGGAGATGCTCCAGTTCCTTAAACACCTTTGAGACCCTTCGTTGGACTCTCCCAGTATATCCATGTCTCTCACTGGGCAGCCCAGATCCGAACACAGTACTCCATTGAGTGGCCTCACCGGCAGAGGGGAAGGATCCCCTTCCTTGACCAATACTTCGCCTAATGCAGCCCAGGGTACTGTCAGATGCCTTTGCTGCAGGGACACATTACTGTCTCATGTTCAACTTTGTGTCCACCAGGACCCCCAAGTCCTTTTCTGCCAAGCTGCTTTCCAGCTGGATGGCCCCCTTGGAATGTACTGGTTCATGGGTTTGTTCCTTCCCAAGTGCAGGACTTTGCACTTCCCCTTGTTGAATGACATGAGGTTCCTACCAACCTGTTGAGGTCCTGCTGGATGGCAGCACAATCCGCTGGCATATCAGCCACTCCCAGTTTTGTGTCATCTGCAAATTTTCTGAGAGTTATGGAAGACAGTATCAAAGGCCTTACCGAAGTTTAGGTAGACAACACGCACTGCTCTCCCCTCATCTACCAGGGAAGTAATTTCAGCACGGAAGTTTATCAAGTTGGTTAAAGATGACTTCCCTTTCATGAATCAATGTTGACCACTTTGGATGGTTTTGTTGTCCTTCAAGTGCCTGAAAATGGTTTCCAGGATTAGCTGTCCCATCAGTATCCAATATTAACTATATTTTGTTTTTACTTTGACTATACTCCCAGCAGAAATAGTTCCTCTTTCTTTGGAAAAGACTGATAGTTGTAATATTGATGAGGCTCACTCATTGTAGAAGTCATTTGAAAACAACACATTAGCTTTAATACTCTAAATGCTGTCAGATATTGAACAGATCAGTTTTTTTTCTTCATCAGGTACACATCTGAGCTTGTCTGTAAGTATTAATTTGGATGCTAATATAAAGGATGTGGATCCAGCAAAGTGAGAAAGAAATTCCCAATTTTTTTAAATGTGCCTAGAAACCAATCTAAAATGTTTTATTTGTGGGAAAGTGCCAAATAAATTGAACTGAGATGTTTATGGGTTATGAGGAGCGTTTTAAAGTGCTGTATCACTGATTTGCTGTATGTCTGGTAGTGGTTTGGCAGCCATGTAAACAAAACATTAAAATAAACTTTTAAAACATTTTCTTATATAGAGCTCTGATCTCTTTGCTGTCAATAGTTCAAATATATTTTTGTGTGTTCTGCCTTATATTTTTATGCTATGCTGTTTGAAATGTGCAAGTGAGAGACTGTAATGATGTTTTGTTTTCACTGCAGTGCTGAGCATCCTAATCTTTCTTTGATTTTCTGCAAAGTGTGTAGAACTTAGCTCCTTATGATCAAGTCTGTGTCATCATAGGGAGAAATCTGGGTGGCTTTAAACTACATGGCCTTAATACTCTCACTCATAATTTCTGTTGTATTGTTCTTTATGTAAAATACCACGCAGCAGCGTGTGTGGTTGCTGTGAAATCATGGCACTTCTTAAATACTGTACCCACTTAGCATGAGGCTTTGCTATGTCTTTGAAGCATGAAATTCATAACAACGATACATTTTACAGTATGTTATTTTCTGTTTTAAACATGTACTTACTTTCTGATGGAAAACTGTTTTGAAATAAATTTTGCTTTATTGTAACTTGGTTTAGATATTACAAGGCTTACATTACCATTTCTTATTTAGTTGTCATGGCCTCGCACTACTACCGAACGGCTGCTGACAGAAATGTTTGACAGTGCCGCAGCTCAATTTCTTGCCATCCTGGAAGCTCTGTCTGATAGTAGCAGGCATGTGTTACACCCTGCTCCACCTGTTCCCGATGAAATTGAAATTCGTGATGTCATTTCAGAGCTTTTTTTTGCAGGCCTGGAAATCCTCTCAGGTAACAGCATAAAGAAGCAGAGAGTGTTGGTGAGGAGCCCAGACCTCCATTTTATTATTTTTTTTTTCTTTGCTATTTCATTTTTATAACAATAGCACCTTTAAAAGCAGGCAATCTGTTTTATCGTCATAAAATTTAAGATAAAAATCTGGGCCAATCTCTGTTGTCTCTTTTATCAGTAAAACCCTACAGTAATTTATGCATATCTTTTCACAATTGGATGGGGTTCACTTTCTTCATAGCAGCCCGTATGGTGCTGTGCCTTGCATTTGTGGCTAAAACAGTATTTGCTGATCACACACCAGTGTTTTGGCTGTTGCTGAGCAGTGCTCGCACAGCATCAAGGCTGTCTCTCCAACCCTCCTCCCCGCACAGGCCAGTAGGCTGGAGGTGGGCAAAAGATGGGAGAGACACAGCTGGGACAGCTGACCAGAACTCACCAAACGCCTATTCCATACCATATGATGTCATGCTCAGCAATAAAACCCGTGGCTAAGGGAAAGGATGGGAGCATGTTAGTGGTTACTGTGTTTGTCTTCCCAAGAAACTGCTATGCCTCCTTGAGGCCCTGCTTTCCAGGAAGTGGCTGGATATCTGTCTGTCTATGGGAAATAGTGAATACATTCCTTTTTTTTTGCTTTGCTTGTACTTGCTATTAAACTGTCTTTATCTCAACCCATGAGCTTTTCCATCTTATTTTTTTCCCCTGTCTTTTTGAGGATGGGGAGTGAGAGAGCAGCTGGGTGGGGGTCTGGAAGCCAGACAAGGTCAACATACCATGGTGTTTAATGTATTTTTTTCCAAAAAATCATTCAAACCCATTTTTAAATACTTGAGAAAAACACTGGACTTGATGATTCCTTTCAAAATTTTTGCTGGGCTCTGGACTGAAGATAACCATAGTTACAGAGATATTTTGTTCATAAAATAATTTGTAGAGACTGAATACACTTCAGAATCACATTTTCTTGATATGATTACTGGCTAATTGGAATCTAACAAGTAAAATACAATATAAGCTGATTTAATGAATTGTTTGTATTAAAGGTGGAGTGAGCAGTACTGGTGTTCAAGGAAGTCATTGCACTAATCATTTTGGTATACTTCATGCATCATCAACTCTTCTGCCATTGATACTAACAGGTAAACCAACTTTGAATTTTCAAAAGATTCTGTACCTGGTGATGCAAATGTTTGGTGAGCAGAATTCACTTTCATGTTAGTAGCACTTCTATGCACAAAGGGACTGCAAAATGCTGTCCTCTTTGTGTGAGATATGCTTGTTTACACATATAATGTTAAGGCATTCAAAAGGGATTATGTACAGATATAATTAGTGTTTTCTTAACACAAGTGTTGTTTAAACAGCAAATATATATATACACGAACACTGTAATCACATACTGTTCAGCATAGCAGTTCATCTAGGTATGCTAATGCCCTTAAACAATCATTCAAAGTCCAAGTTCTGCAATGATGTCCTAGTACATTCTTATGGAAGAGAAGTGGGATGCAGTAACAGAATGACTGTCATAAGCTCTTGAGATCCTTGGACCAATCATTGTGCTGCTTTGGAAAACAACAGCCGTCTATTACTAAGTTGATATTGCTAACATCTTTTAGCCGAGTGACCACATGCCCAAGTGATAGGACAATGACTGTGGCACATTCTTAGGACTGCAGAACACTGCTGAATATATTAACTAAGACACTTGCTTAGAGTTCCAAGTTCTTTTCTGCCTTAATGTGGTTTGGCAGAACCACAAGAAGAGTGAGAAAATAGACTCCCTATGTGTACATGCACATTTTCTGATAAAGTAATGAGAAATGCTCACCTATCTTGCAAGAAATTATTCTTGTTTCTCAGCATTTTTTTAACTAAATTTCTGGGAAGAAGGGTCATTATGGGGTGACACATAGATTTAAGCTCTGTCTGCAACAGAAAGGATTAGGTCCGATATCCACTGCACAGGTATGTTAATACCAATAATAGTACAGCCTCCTCAGAATGTAAGAGGGCATTGCAGATACATCATTAAAGTAGTATATAAGCATAGAATCTTGCGAGCTATTAAAAAATCCTTCAAGATTATGCTGACTATTCAAAAACACGTGGAGTTTTATCTTTGTATTTATCAATACCCAAATTATTGGTGAAATTAAACTTCTGAATATATATATAAAATATTTTTGTCATCACTACAGGAGAAAAGGGGGTGTCTGCAGATGCTGCTGTGAAATTTGTAAAATTAGCTTTCAGCTATGAAGAGTGGGACGTGTTTGATTCTGCTATTGAATTTGTTGTTGATTTTCTTCAGGTAAACCTGATGCTATTTAGACATTTTTTATGTAGTGTTTTCCTATGAGAATAAGGAAGAGTATTCAAAGTACATATTTTAAAGACAAATTTCTATTGGTTGTTTCTGTCAATTAGGCTCAAGATGACCCAACATGGAAGAAAGCTGAAATGGAACTCAAACTTCTCACGCTGATGCAACCTTTACTATTTCCAAGAAAATTTAAACATGGTTTTTCTGTTAGTGAAAATAATACCAAAGAAGCTAGGATGCCTCATGGTTCCGAAAAGAAGCAAACATTCAGAAGTGAGTGTTGTTCAGTTATAGCTGTGTTTACATTTCAAACATTTTTGCAGCAAGTAATTTTGTTTATTATTTAAAAACTATTTAATATGGTCCATGCAGTATTCTATGACAAAAACCAGCAACTGAGAAATTGCAAGCTACTGAATTTTGTCCAGTTTTCATTTGCCAAATCATGACTTTATACCATTTCACTTGAGTGTGAAATAGCATGTATGTTTAACATACATCATGCTATATGCAAAGAAATAAAATGAATGGGTGTTTTCAGACAGGTTTGCAAGAAAAAAGTGAAACAGACATGTTTCATTTTCTTTTGTCCTTATCCTTATATACATACTCCATTTATGTAAAATTTCTTGGCATCAAAGTAAGAAAAATTTGTTAAAGCAACTGTAATTTAATTGTATAACATTCAAAAAACTTGCAAATATCTTTCAATTTCCAAAAAGAGCAATGCTCACTTTTCACAGAAAGTGAATAAACTTGAGAATCTGTCCCCTTTGTATTTACTATTTCTTAGAGTACATTTTCTGCTGGCATAAATTCGTAAGTTAATTTACTCAGGTGTTTTCAAACATAGGTTTGTAACTAGAAACAATGTCTTGCCTTTCCTTTTCTTCCTTTTTTATAAACATTGAATGTAGAGGGTTCCTTAAAGCACGGAGAGCCTTCTCATGATCTTATGATTTTGGCAACAACAATGTTCTCCTGTTTCTCCACATCTGAGCAGGTAAAATAAAATTAGAGACATTTCTTCTGAATGAATCACATAATCTGTAGTGAATGCATATAATTTAAGACCAAAGGAATCAGTTGCATGATTAACAAACTACAAAAATGAAATTGCAAAAATGAAAAAATATACCCATAAGATGTGATGATTTTGTGATTTAAAAAAATAATACTGGTTTCAGTTTTTTTAGTTTATTTTATTGGTGCTGTTGGTGCAAGCTACTTTAATAATGTTTGAGAGAGATTAAATCCATTTGTAATATCATAGAGCTAATTGCATGTTTCATCTAATCAAGCAGAGATCAAATTTCTCATATTACATTTAGGTGGGCAAATATGCCCATTTATAGAAATGGGAGCAGTGACCGTAAGTAATGATAATGCCTTTATAGCAGTGGTATGCCTGCAATTTAAGGTGAATTCTCACTGCTAACAAACGAATAAGCAGCAGCAACAACAAAACCAAAAAGAATGGGACTTTTTGTGCCAAAGTCTGTACTACAGAATAATGCCATTATAGATCTGATGGTTTATTCCCAGAGTAACCACTTTTAGCTTACTTGCTCAAACTGATGTTTCCCTTAATGTGCTACTGTGAGAGGAAAAAAATTACAGTCCAATGTCTCCACTAGCATTTGCACTAAAATAATTTGTGATCCAAAAGACTAACGAAAAATCTTCCTTAAAAAAAATATGTTCTGCTAACATGGTGTATGTCTTAACTGCAAAATTAATTTTAGATATAATTTGAATATCACCCCAGTTTCAGTATGAGAGGCACACACGTTTTTTAGCTTTAGTGTAATATTTTCAGTCAAAATATCCTGCCTGTGAGGTAGTTACACTTTTAGACAGAATGATTAGTCATTTTTTTGCATGATCACTGTATTATGGAGGCAGGTTACCTGGATTTACGCTATTCTGGTTCTTATACAGTTTCCCACAATTCTCAACAGTACCTAATCTGTCCGGGGAAGAAAGACAAATTCTCCCCTGGTTAGTGGTGAATTCACTGATGGTGAAGTTACATGATATAGCTGAGCCAATCTAACAGCTTGCTGCCACCAAAGGAGTGGCAAAAGTCATCCTGATTTGCTTCTTTTTCAGTCGTCTTCTCCCCTCACTTCTCAATATTAGATATCCCTGAAATCTTTTGCTCATACACAGATGAGTGTACAGATAGTGTGGATATAGCAGGCTTGAGTTTCATTACACCTGAGATACTAGTCCAACTCTGGTATAAATGGCGATAAAGATGTGTACTGATCCTTAATCACTGTTCAGAATGTTTAACACGTGAAATGGAGATGGACTCTGTTGCCTTTTAAAATGTATCAATTAGGAGGTTAACTCAATAGAGTTTTGAATTTGTTAATTATTCTCTTCATAAGATGCAGATGTGTTTTAAGGTTTCTTTCAGTTGTTAAATATTCCATTCAAACCATTTTTCTACTTTCTTTCAGTTGTTAAATATTCCATTCAAACCATTTTTCTAGTTGTTTAAGTTGTTCTTCACTACTCCCTCATCTGAGATGCACCAACAACCTGTGGAAGTAGTCTGTCAATGCAAAATGAAACCTACTAATTTAGATCTTCTGCAAATATTTAAATACTGTAACAAAAAAATTCCCAAAGTTAATATAACTGTTAAATTGCATTACTTCGTTTCCCCAGAATGTATTGACTATTATAACATTTCACAGATAGTTAATTTGCTTGTCTCTCCCATGTAATTTTCATTTCACCGCTTTCCATGTCTGTCTGACTTTTAAGAGCTTGACAATAAAAAAGGAAATACAAAAACCCCAAACTCTAAAACCACTTCTATTGTTGGGAGAAGAAAAGCTTGTCTGGTCTACCAGAAATTACTTTAAAAAAAAAATCTCTTAAGCTTTCAACATGTTGTCATCCCTTATAAGAAAGTTAAATATGATGATGTATTTACTTTGAAAAATTTTGAGAGTGTTTATATACTGTATATACATTCCTGTTTCTACAATTATGTTGTTTTTTTCTTTCCAGAATATCCAACCTGACAAAGAAATGCTTGTTGATGTAATAATGTTTTTGTGGCAGAAGTGTAAAACAGGACTGCAGCGCATCCAAATGAGTGGAAGGGACTACTTAAAATATATCTACAAATGCAAAGCTTGCCAAGTACTCCTTATTATAATGTATTTCTCTTAACATGAGTGCAGTCTGTTATAGTACAGCCAAGATAAAATACTGATCTCCAGTCTAAGTACATTTTCTTATGGTAAAATGCAGATAAATCTTCACTGAAAATGTGAATTGTATATACGCTTTGAACAGACTGTGCTCCCATAAGCCAGTATCAAAATACCTCTTAGCCTTTTCCCAGTAAAGTAACCCATTCTCTGCCAGTGGGCCATGATAGAAGCTAAAATAGTGAAGGCATTTGGGCATGATGCAACAAGAAGCATTTGGTCTGTTCAAGAAAGTTCCCTAGATCAATCGAAAGAGGGAAAACCCTTACAGCTTAAGAGAAGGGACATGAGGGTCAACAGGATTTGGCCCACTGGATAGAGTCACAGCCTTGAACTTTTCCTGAGACTGAGAGGCTTTTGGTGAAATGCAGTCTTGTGAAGGATAATTTACACTAGTTTCTCTGGGCTGCCAGCTGATGCTGACCAAACAGTTTCTGGAGGAGTTAATTTTGTGGCCCTTATCCCTATAACAAAATTGTTGAGAGATTCACCAGAAGGTAATGTACAGTTACTTTCCTCTGTGTGTACAACAGGAGCATTCAGGTCTCTTTTATACTGTTTAAGTGGGAAGATATGAGGATAAATGAGAGGCAAATGATCAAACCTGCTGTAAGGCTTACCACCCTATGACAAGGTATAAAAGTTGTGCCCATAGAACATTCATAAAACTTTCTAAAATACTAAAAAATGATAATATTCTAAAATAAAGGTCTGCTGCCTGAAGAAATAGGGACTTTGGGGCAGCACAAATCCAACATCTTCATTTGGTGGCATTCAAAACCAGAATTCAAATCCAAGAAAAGAGTTGTGTCCAGGTTTATAAATCTTTTTAAACACTTTGAGTGTAAAACCTTATTGGCCTCTGTAATATATAAATATCTTCCCAAAATTTAATTCTGTTCTTTTTCTTTCCTTCCCCCATTTTTAGTGGGTTCAGGTACTTTGGATAATAAATGAAGTAATTCAGAAGAGCAGCATAGCAGACACTAATGTTGTAATGCTTGCAGAGATAACCTTACATCTAACTGCAATATTGGAAAATGTAGCTGATTCCACAAGTAAACCTAAGAAAAAAGCAGGTAAAGCTTTCAACAAAAATGAAATTGTCTTTCAAAATGACATTAAAGATTGGAAATTTTATGAGTTGAAAACTTTTGCAAATAAACATATTAAAAAGTTGTTGTAAAGATACTGTTGAGAGTAGAATAATAATTTTTTATACATACAATTTCATCCATAATCAGAGCTAATGAAACCTGGTTTTCAAAGGATTTATGCCTTACTTCCTTGCATTGGCAGTTCTGCTGAAGTATACATTTTGAATCACATCGCTGATGACTCACCCTTCCCACAGTTCTTCTACATGTCTCTTAGCCCATTCAGAGTAGCCTTAGATCACTCATACATTCTCTGAATTTTGGCTAGGCAGAAGGCGGTGTGTGCTGCGGCTCATTTGGAGCATTCAAGTGCTGGTTGACTAGTGGCAGGCCAAAGAGAAGAGAAAAATGAATATGACCTCACGTATTTAAAAATCCTCCTGTAAGCTAAATTAGCATTGAACGTACTTTGAATTGGATATCAATAGGTTTGAACTGACTTAAAAATGGAAAATTTATATGAATGCTGCAACAATGTGAGGAACTACAAAATGAGTCCAAGTTTCATTGGCTTGGATATAATGTTGCTATGAAATACTGTTTACATTCTAAAATGCTACATTATTGGATAATAATGTACTGAATTAATATAATTGTACATATGTAGCAATGGTGTTTAAATCCTGAAAAGCTTTTCAAGAAACAATATCATTACCTCTCATAGTCAAGTACTGAAGAACTGAATTATTGCCAGACTTAACTTTAGTACTAGAGCTAATCAAATGGTACTAAAATTTTCTGAGCATATTTCACTGTCTGATTTTCTTTCTATGTCTATAAAATAGGAAAAAGAAGTGCTTCTTTCTCAGAAGATGAAACCTATGATATTCCTGAAATACTGATGGTGATGTCTAATTCATTTTCATTAATATAACATTTTTGAATAGCATAAGAACATTTATTTCTGCTTGAAGATTTTCATACAATTTTGTATTTAGTTTTATAAAGTTGAAATGTTTCACACAATCATGCTAGCACAGAGGAAAAGAGCAAAGATTTTTTTTCAAATGAAATAAAATCTGAAGATTTTCCTGTAGTCTTTTAGTAAACTGTGATACAGAAGAAGTTTTAGTTGAAACTTTTTACAGCATGCTCATACTGATTTCCACTGTACGCTCTTTTTTTATGCCAATGTATTGTACTAGCTTTACATGGTTTTAATAGTGCGGTTTTTAAAGATACAAAGATACAAATCTTAGTCCTTGCTTAATTTAGGGAAATATTTTGGGTTGTGCTTTTGTTTGTTTTTGTAAGGGTGATGCAGATTACATGGAACATCCTGAGTGTTCTTACTTTGTTCAGTGTGTTCAGTGCTCAGCACTTTGCAGAAATGTCCAATCAAATAGTTCAAAATTACTTACTAAAACACATTAAGAAGAAAAGACATACATTAGTCTGAGGACTCGGGAATTTTGTCAATTATGTATTTTAATGCTTGCACACATGGAGAAGCTTTCATTAAGGCGATAGTCTACTTAAAAGTGTTGGTTTCTGTAAAATCAGTGTTTTCTTAACAGCATCTAATGTAACATTGAAAACCTGCTTGTGAAAAATACTGTGCTTGTCAACTTAATTCTCTAAGTTCAATTTCATTCTGCTATAAGCTAACTCTTTGAGTTAGTATATTGTCTTTTGAGAGCTGAAAGAAAATCAGTCCTAAATTAATTAAAATGACATTTGTATTGGTATATGAAAGCATGGGGATCAGTGCCTCTGTCAAGATTATTTGACAGTTTAAACGGCAACAGCTAAAAACAATAGCACTTTACTTTTGGTAGTCCATATTATAGCTTTTAATGCTATCTAATAAAACATGTTTCTCTGTGTTTTCATTTCAGAAAAGTCCTACTGAACAATTACAAGTTGCTTATGAAAGTCTTGAAAAAGCAATTAATGGAATGAACACATCTCGCTTAATGACCCTTCTACCAGATGGAAAGTCGATATTTGACAACTGCTGTACAAAGGTAAAGTCTACAAAAAGCTACACTGCAACAAAATCAAAGTTTTGATTTTGCTAAAAAAATTATAGTTTGTAGCTTTCTCCTATAAGATAAAAGCAGGAATCTGTAAAAGCAGCAATCTGTTTCATATTTATTGCTTGCAACTGTTTCTTCTTAAAATTAATTTTTGCTGTTAAGGGGAGTTCAGATTTTCTAAATATTGTCATTGTACACTAATATGGTCTTTTTTTTATGGACTGGTAACACAATAAAACAATTTTTCTGCAATTTCATACTTATTATTAATTCAGTTTCCTATTGATTCTCAGGTTTTGTCTAGTTTTCTTTGTCCGTTATCCATGCTTTCTTGGTATAGTAATTATCCTTCCTTCGATGCTTTCTTGAATGACTGCGTATTACACAGATATGACAAATTTCAGTGTTTATCAATTTACTGAAATAATAATATCAATGTCAAGACAAATGCAGTAAGCTAAGTAATAAAAGTTTGTGTTGGCTTAATTGCCACTTCCTATTTATTAGGTGGACTCAAGCGATGAGAATTTGAATTCTGTTTTGGGATGTGGTAATGATATGACAGGAACAGGTAATGGTTTTCTAATGGATTTACACTTGGAGCTCATTCAGGCCCAACATCGAGTAGCTGTGAAACTTCTTAAAATAGCAGAAGGTAGGTTTCAGTAAAGCTAAATTATCTTCATAACTTGATTAGAGTCCTCAATATATTTTGTAATATCAAGAAATAAAGGAGTATCTGCTTTCTGAAGAGGAGCTGATTTGGGGCAGTTTGTATGCCACGTACAGACAGAAATAATGTACTGAATTTGCAGAGTTTAGATTTACCACATGATACTAGTCTATAACCTCTACTCAACCAATGGGAGTTAACAGCTAAAAACTACTGGATTTGATTCCTAGACATTTTTTGCTGGTATTTCATTTATAATATTAGCTGTTACAGTGTCAGTAAGGGAAACTTGGGGGAAATAAAAATACAGAAATAAATAATACATAAATAAAAATACAGATTTTTTTTTTTCCTGTAATGGTAATTTTCTCTCTAGAGAATGACTCGAGTATTGTGTGAAATGCTCTTTGTAATCTGAATTTCTACTGTGAAGTTGTCCTTATCTCTTCCCAGTCATCAGATATCCCACTCTTGCCAAATGCCTTCTGAAAGTACTCTACTCACTCTCCCATTCCTGGTGTTGTTTTTTTTTAAATTAAAAGCTAGTATTAGTTTGACACTGCAGAGCTCTCCTGTGCACTGCTCCCTGTGATCAAACAAGATGCCTCTTTTCCTATGATTAGTATAAGTACTAAAGATGTTAGAGTATGAGGGTGGAATATTAGTGGCATGATCAGTCCAAGAAGTTCTCCTGAACCAAAGAAAAGAACATGAGATGGAGCTGAGCTTTACTACAAAACTACGTATTAACCCCTCTCACTGAAATTTTCTCAATAGCACAATCAGAATGAATAACTGAGGATTTCCTTCCCACATAGGTGCTGAAAAGGATGACAGAAGCTTTACATCTAGCAAGTCTCATGTGAAGAATATTAAAGATTTCCATTATTTAACAGGTAAGGCTTATTAATTAATATTCTAGAAGTATAATAAATTATTGCTGCTGTTTTATAAATGTCTTAAAATATCTATTTTACAGAGGCACTTATAATGAGAAAAATAAAAAAGAATAAGCTATCCAGAGCAATCTTTTTGATGCAAAAGGCTGGACAGAAGTTCCCTAAAGGGTTAACCACTTCTTCCCAAAGGCAGCTACTGGAGGTAATAAAAAAAATCTTATGGTAGAAATTCTCTATCGTTAGCGCAGTTTTTCATGTTCTGTATAATTAAGACTTGGATTACTCGTTCTTACAAAAAGGAGAAAAAATAAGGAACTTGAGGGACATTGGGTGTTTTTTAACTTCTGTTGTCAAATTGTCCCTGAGACGTTTCATTACAATGAAAGAATAAAGTGACTTAAAACAAGGAAAGAGCACATCCCCAAATTTTGTGTGCACAGGAAACCTGAGAGAAGATATCATCTTTATTTCTACACTTAATCACCTAAACTTTGCAGTAATGAACCTATGTCTTGCCAAAATGTTACGCAGGTTTCCTTCTCCCCATTGTAGCCTTCAACATCCTTCTTCTCCCAAGATATGCAAGTTGTCTTAGATTACTTTGGCTGATGATGACAACATGGACTTTATTTTATTCTTATTAAATACAGTTTAGAAATTGGAGATTTTGGATTTTCTTCAGGCTAAAAGTAGATTCTTCATGGAATCATTTTGAAGTCTTGTGAAATCAGTGGGAGTCTTCCTGCTTTGTACCAGCACCTGTCCATGAAAATTGCCTTCTCATCAGTGGGGCATAAAATTTCTTTATAGCCTGTACAAAAGATAACAGAATCTGCAATTCTCACTATATAATAAATGAAAAAGTATTTTAAACAAGAAGTTACTAGGAAGTGTTTTCTTTTAAGTGCCACAAATTCAGAAGCATGATAATTAAAACATGTCTTTTATGTCAGAAGAATGCAAAAACTTGATCAGAAAAGACACTAAAAATCTCATATATTTGTAAAATATATGTCATTTATGTATAGAAGATGTAGTGATACGGTATGAAAGTTGTAACTATAGTCACCAATGAAGACTTAGAAGCAATTCCCAAGAAATGTGTGGTTATCCCAAACAAATGTTTGCAAAGGCCTTATACTGACCTTTAATATATTTTACTTCTGTGCACTTTTCACAGAGAAAGGTGTAGGTAAGAGAATATAATATATTTTTAGCTAGTTACCTGAAAATGTCAGAATTAGCTTTGCCTGGACAAACCTAGCATGATCTTCTTTGATATTTGTACTATGCTGAAATATTTAATTATATGCTCAATTAATTTCCTATCTTGAGGTGGATGGTGCTCACTTCATGAACAGCAAATCCATACCTTTATTTTCATGTTTTGGTGTAGACGATTTTGCCTTTTTTATTGTAGAACATTCTAGAGATCTATATAGAATTACTTGTATCTTCTGGTCTTTTCCACTGTACTCAGCACAATATGATATAAGTCTGTTCTTACTACGCTGCAAAATAGGAAAGCGGCTTATTTTTTTGAGAAACATACAAATAACGTCTTCTCATGCAGTAAACCACCAGGCAGATATGGAAGCTTCTGAGTCATATGCATATACTCATCTACATCACACTGTTTAACTACTTGAGCTACTGTGTACCCTTCATTTTTTTTGTATTTCTCGAACAGTTGCTTTATTCTTCCTTCCTGTCCTATATGTCTAGTTGGACATTCAAGTCTTTACAGGATTTGGTACACCGGTAGTTCTTGTTGGCCAGCTGTAAAATTGAATTAACGTGATTAAGCTAATACCAGAGTGCAAGTCTGTGGGAGAAGCAGGGGTAAAATGTGTTTTTTTATAGTGATATTTAGCTTCCTCAACCGTAAGATTAGTCTTTCTCCTCTTGCATCACTGCCACGTTTATTATCTTTTAAGTTCTACAACTAATGAAGAACATGTCACACAGTACCACTCTCAGTTGCAACACTATCTTTATCCAACCTGGGAGCAGTTACATCTTTGCACTAGTAAGAAACATGTCCTCAGAGAAGAATGAGTATGTGATTCTTTTAATTAAAAATGGTATCATAGTACAGCTTACCATAAAGAAGTATAATTTTTAAGGAAGCAATGAAGTTTCTAATTACCGATTGCAAAAGTTGAATGGTTGTGTGAGGGAAAGAGACCCTCCATATCTTGTTCTTTATCTGGAAAGAGTCACTCCATATCTTGTTCTTTATCTTATATTCTTCCTTAACATTTCTCACTAGGGTGGATGCAACCCTAATCTAAAAGGGGGAGGGAGTGGGGAGAAGTGAGGGGCTGTGCAAATGATTAGCTATGTGATGTCATTAAGGCTCTGTTAAATCTTAGCTCCATGTTTCACTATAACTCTGGCTAGTTTTTTGTCATTTTTGGACATGAGGTACAATCTGTGATCTGACCTGATATGGCTGTTCTTATAGCCTTATAACTATACGAGGACAGAAACAAGGAACTGTTAAGATGCAAGATTATAGGACTGTCACTGAATAACCAATAACTTGGGATTTTCTTTTTCAATTTATCTTTCAGACTCAGTTCAGCCTAAGTCCTTGGTCCAGTGTATGGTACTAAAAGATTTCAAATTCAAACTCTAGTTGTAGGAATATATCATCTTCGTCTTCTCCCAAAAGAATGTCATTTGTCCAAGACATCTCCCATCTCTTCACCTCTGGGGGCTGTCCTTTTTAGCTTTGATTTGTACTGGACAGCTGCTACAAGTAAAGATACAGAAGTACTAGGTTCTTAATGTTAAATTTCCAAGTTAAGTTTCTGTTATCTTGACAATGCAAACAACGTGAAGAAGCTGACCAACTTGCTGTACAGTCCAGTAAGAAAAAAATATACCCTGATCACCAACCAATGGCCACATAATCACAATAAGCAGGAGGCCCCCACATTTTTGGAAGACACTAATAGAAAGTCAGTCAGCTCTCAGCTGTCTACAGCTAACCAATGGAAGTCGATTAGCCCTACTTTTTCTGGGCCTGCATTCTCCTCCCTTTTCTTTATTTCTGGACTTTATTTCTTTTCTGTGATTATGGAGTACAGAAAATCAATCTGACCACTTCCACAGCTCTTTCAGAAATTCCAAAATTAGGTCTCCACCTCTCTCCTAAGTAAGAGTTGATATCTTTTTTTTTTCTTGTTGGAGCTAATCACTGGTTGCCACTAACTGATAATCAACATTATTTGAGATCACTCTCTTTTTTCCTATAGGTTATTCCAAAATTGGATATGCCTCAGCCCTGCCTCTTTCATATGCAACCCTGCAATACCTTTATTGTACACTGTGAAATTAATCTGCGTATGTAAGGCTTATACAAGTACCATTTATCCTAATTTAGGGCGTAAGAAGATATGAAAATCTATAAAAAGTTTTTTACATAGCAGTGAATTTTTTATAAGATCATTTTGAAAACCATTTATAAGTGTTGAATCTGTCTGAGTGTTATATATTAATAGTTTTTCCCTTTTGTTTGAATTTAAATCATAGGAAGCACTGACTTTAATTGAGCAAGTTGAAGCTGAACAAAGAGCATTGTATCACAGTCTTAAAGAAGCTATGAGCAGCAAGAAAAAAAGCAGGACACCTCCTCCTCCTCTGTTACTTTCTAGATCACATTGCTCCATGACATTTAAACCAGCCCCATTCTCTTCAGATATTCAGGTAATGTTTTTCATGATGAATGCATAAGAAATAATTAAACAATACATAAGAGAGCAAATGTTATTTCAACAGTGCTGTACTATCACAGTTTTCTCTATTGTTCTTGAGAAGATTATGTTATTCTGACTTAATTAAGTATACTTTTTTTGCCCCTGTGAGTCAATTGTGACTCACTGTTTTGATCCTCACATTTGCATGAAACTTTATCTCATGCATCATGTTCCTTGGTGTTTCTGTTATATAACATTTGTTCTGTTTGTCAAAAGCTCATTCTCTCGCGTAGGGGCTGACATACTCCTAGTTACATTCTGAAAAGATGCAAGGCTGTTGGATCATGTGTTGCAAGAAAGTATCACACTGAGGCCTCTGGTAATGAAGTGCTGAAGTGCCATAGTTCAGGTGGAAGAATCTACCTTGTGTTGAACATGTGGAATCTCATAACTACTCAGATCATAAAGGATTTTAGGAGAGGTCTCTAGTCTAACCTTCTGCTCAAAGTAGGGTTGGCTGTGAGATTAGACCAGGTTGCTCAGAACTTTATCCAGGCAGTTCTGAAAACCTCCAAAGATGGAGACAGAACAGCTTCTCCGGGTAACCTGTTCCAACTGGGCGACCTGCTCATGGGAAAAACTGTTTTCCTTATGTACAGTTGGAATTTCTTTTGCTTCAATTTACGTCTTTTGTTTTTCATCCTCCTACCATGCACTACTGTGAAAAGCCTGGCTGCATCTACTTCATCATTTGCTTGCAGGCTCCTGGTAGGTCTTCTGAAGCGACCTCTTTTCCAGGACAAATAAGCCTAGCTCTCTCAGCCTCTTCTTGCAGGGCTCGTGCTCCAGCTCCCAACCATCTTGGTGGTCCTCTGCTGTAGTCACTCTAGTTGTTGAACAACATTCTTGTTAGAATGGTGGGGGGCAGGAGGGAAACTTGCCATGGTATCTAGATGTAGTCTAATGAGTGCTGAGCAGTCCTGCCCTCAACGATATCAACTGTTGCCCTCAATTTGGCATTATCTACAAACCTGGTGAGTGTGTGCTCACTTTTTTCCTCAGTTCATTGCTAAAGATATTAAACAGGTCCCAGGACAGTCCCCTGCAGTGCTCCACTTGTTACCACCCTCCAGGTAGAGTGCAAACCATTAACAACTAATCTCTGAGTCTGACCTTTCAACCATTTTTACCCATTTATCTGTTCACACTCCCATACTGTGTCATCCTAACTTGGATACAAGAATACTGGGAGACAATGTTGAAAAAAGTGTCTTGCTAATGTCGGGTAAATGGCATCTACTTCTCTCTCCTCCTCTCCAAATCAAGTAATTTTGTCACAGAGGCCAGTCATGGTGGTCAGCCTTTACCCTTGGTAAATCCATGCTGATTGTTCCAAATCACCTTATTCTCCTTCATATGTCCGGAATGGGTTCAAACAGGCTTAAGTATGAAAAATTCACTAGCTTCAGTTTTCTTGAGAGAGAGATTTTCATAGCCATTTTGCAAGCTTCTTCAAAATAATGATGTGTATAAAGTTAGTAGAAACTCAAATTTTACTAATAGTGGTAAGAATGTATCTGTGAACAGTTTTCTGACTTGCAGGTTTTTTGCAGTTTGATTGATTAGTGAATTTCAAAGAAATTAGTTAGCGAAAAGTTCTTCCTTTTTATTCCGAATGAGCATAAAAAAAAATTAATTAAAAAAAATTAATTCTTTAATGGCTGGAAGTTCATCTGTTTTAGTAAGTGTTAATACTTCATTTTCTTCAATGGAGGAGAGTGACTGTAACATGTTGGGCCAGTAGATGGTGCAATGTGATTATTAGTCTTACAATTTGCGCCCAGATATACTAGAAGGATTTTTTTCTAAAGATACACATAGCTTTTGTACAGGCTATGAAAGATATTTTTTATTAAGAACTTACTAACTGGAAATGAATAATTAGGATTTAATTAGACATATATTGTTCTTGTACTAGAAGTCAAAGTATCTCTAAAATTTACTGATCGTAAAGTTACTTACTTGCTGAAGATCTCTATTTCAATATCTCCTTCTGAAAAAGTCAGGATTCATTGCAAGACAAATCATGTGTATTACAAGAAAAAGAAATAGTCTAGCTGTACAGAATTTTTATACGTTGAATAATGACCTCATCTGCCAAATCTAAGATGGGTTTAAATGTCTACTGAAAGTAAATAGACTTGCTACAGTTTTTAGTAGAAGTTTAATTGAAGAGAACTTCATCAGATGCATAACTTACTGAAATCCATCTGCCCAGTTCTGCAGAGATGAAATAAAAATTAGTTTCCATGTTTGATCTCACTTGGACGCAACTGAGCACTGATCCAAGAATGCATGCTCACATTCTTCTGTGGTTAAAGGTACTGAAAAGTGTAGATGATATGCCCATGAGATTATCAGTAGCTCGATGACATTAAAAAAACATTGATTTCTATAGGACTGAGAACTTTGGCTTGTTTAGAAAATATTACTGTGGTACCTCATATATGCATTTCTGTTGCCCGCTTTTAAGGACCTGTCCTCAAGTACTTTGCTGAATCAAAACCTGATGTCAACTTTAGAAGAATACCATTGCGAGGATCAAATAAGAGATCTAGATGACTTTAAATTTACAGGATAACCTACTGAGTTTATGCTTTGGGATAGGTTTGAGGTATAGGGTAGCTCAAGGTAGGAGGTAGGATAATGGAGTGTCATCTGCTTTTACTGCCATTGTAGTATATCTAGTTGTCTGGCTGAATCAATTAAATAATGTTTCCAGTCCAATTAAGACTATACATTTTTATAACTAAGTTTTTGGTTTTTTTCCAGAGACTGTTTTCACAAAATTAGTACATTCTACATTAGGCAAAAGTTGGAAATACTATTATGTATCAACTCATTTTGTTCTCATTTTCTTCAAAGGTTTCATGGTACAGTATTTTGGGCTGTGTAGCAGGAGGAAGTAATATGAAAGTAAGGTTAAATAACAATAAACTCCCAAATGCAGGAGAAGAGGTAAGATGGAGGTAAAACTCCTTTAGGTCATTCTCTCTTCCTTTAAAAAACCCCAACTTTCTAAATGTATACATCTGATATGTTTTTTTCACCAGGTATCTGACCAAGCCTTTAATAAACTTCTTGATCTTTTATTTTAAGCAACTGAAATTTCACTAGACTGAAGGCATACCAAAAACCAAAGAAAGTTCTAGGACCTTTTTGAATAATGAGTTAAATGATTCAAGAGCTTCATGTTAGACAAGTCTCTGTCCCTTCTGTTATAACTCTGTTTTTTGAGCAATATCTAAGAAATACAAAAGGAAAAGAAAGTATATGATGTATTTATAGAGTGTGCCTCAGACACTGCTCTTTCCAGGGATGCAAAAAAAGATAAATTCTAAACAAATATAAAATTTAACATTTTCCGTAATTGTGTGACTTCTATCCGCTATTTCTTCTTAACAAGACTTCACCTCACTTAATTCTGGTAACATGATAATATAACTCCTTCAATAACCTTCATGTTCAGATGTGATTGACTTCTAGGTTCATGCTCTTTTCCTTTCATGCTGTGAACATGTGGTATGACAAATTATCCCATACCATCTTTGATTACTTATGACTGGTCATGTGACTGTGTCAGTACTCTTTTATATTATTTCTTTGTTACAATTTGACATTTTATTTTCTGAATTTGGTTTGGTTTGGGTTTTTTTGTGTAAGTGTCGTTTTTTTCCTTTGGATCACACTCTCATGTTCCTGCACAGACTGAGAGTGTTGTGTTTTTCACTCACTTATGCATGCTATTGCATTGTCCGCCTGAATGATGACTGTAATCCATCCAAATACTCTGCATTTTGGGTTTCAAGAAAGGGACAAAAAAGCTTCACCATATCCTCTTCAGCAAATTTTACTGTAGTCTCAGACCTGAGTGATCATTTTTATACCTGGAAATCTTCATGAAGAGTTCTGTTCTTTGCAGGGCAGGTCTCTGTTTTGCATTGTGACAGAAGAATGATTTCAAGCTCTTTTGCCCAATGTTTCAAGCTTTCCTGGTTTTCTGAGCAAGCTCTATACTAACACTGATAGACTTGTCTTTGGTGATGGAGAGGAAATCTTTCCCTTTGTGCCTGATCCCCCTATCTCCTCCCCAAAAAGGAAGGTGTATCAAAAGAAGTGTTTGTAGCTACTGGCAATAGAAGCTTTGAAGTTATTCTTGATATTCTTATTATCAAATCCAGAGAACCAAGCTTCCGGTGATGTCCAGTGAGCTGGTTTCAATATACTAACCTGCTCCAGGTGAATTGAGTGTTTCACTGGAGACTCATCCCACTAGTAGTTGTTCTTCCTGTGAACTTTCTGCAATCCATCCCAGCCACTGATTGTCTCAGCTCTGGCAGGCACTAGAGATGCACAGACCTGAGATTAACCATATGCCTCAGCAATGGGTGCTGGTTGCTTTGGGATATGCTTTTGCAAAATGCTGATCTGCAGACTAAGTCGCTCTCTGCCTGCTCCATGGAAAAAGTTTAGAATTCTTGGTAGTGGAATGATTGACATGGCTTACTCTAAAGGAATACTACGTACTGTCTTACACTAATTTCTGGTCTTCTGGGTCAGGATTCAGCCCCAGCATTTGAAGGGATTTCCGTTATTCAGAGGTCTCCTTATGAAGGCCAGACAGCATTTAAATAAGAGCACTGTGGTAATGCTACATTATGATGATCTTGTTTCTCATGTTGTGCTTCAGTCATTGTGTCAGTTGTTTGTTGTTTCAAGACAACAAATGTTACTTTGTGTAAGTTGTCCTGGTTATGGAGGAGAAGGTGGAAAAACCTGTTAGGAGTGAGCCGTGAGGTTAATGTGCGGGTGGACAATTACTTGAAGGAAAAATGAAGAGAAGATCTTGAAAATATGTTGTTTGTTTCACAAACTCCGAAGTCCTGCTAATGGTGTTGAGAGGACCTGAGACATCCTCTCATCCTCCATATCTAATACATGCACGCGGCATGTATGGAGGGGAGCCACATGCTCTTTCTCTGGAAGCACAGCTCAGGGCTAGAATGTTTCCAGCTCAATGACTGCAAGCATGCACACTCAGGGTGTGAATGTGCAAATGGACAAAAATGTCTTGGAGAAACTCCAGGTCCCGGTACTTAACTGTTCTCTTAGGTTTTGTGCTTTGTATACTCAACTGCATTCCAGAGAAGACGGATACTTTTTTTCCTGTCATTTCATTGTATGAAACTGGATTGTATCCAAGACCATTAAATAATTTATTTAACAATAAATTTTAGAATTTGAGGTTTTTTTTATATGTACAGTGGGTATAATTAGAAAATATTTTTATTGATAGATACCAGCTGATGGGAAAAGCCTCTTGGAAATACAAGGCTTAGATCCCAATGAGAAATACATATTTGCAGTTGCAGCGTATTCTTCTGATGGAAAACTTATTGGTGATGCCGTTGGGGAAACGACTAAACCAATCCTTGCTTATCCACCTCTTTCTGTTACTACTGTTCGAGCCTATCTAACTCAGGTAGGGTTAGAGTCTTTGATAATAAGCACATACTTTAATTTGGTTGTAATTACTTGATTTCACTGGTAGATCTAAAATTTCATCTGGTAAAAACGGAAGACTTTCTTGCCAAATGCTTGATAAGCACAAATCACAATTTTAACATAACAAATGGTGTATTTGAGTAACTTAATTCTCAATTCAAAATTGTTGGAAATTCCAGTTTAAGGAGAAAGATCTCAGCTAGTTTTCTTATCCCTGTTTCTGTTTTTCAGTCTGCATTTAATTTCTTTCTTCTTTTTTATAATTTACTTTTTCATTTTTGTGATTGAGACCAAGTGCTAGAAATCATTTTATTAGCCATTACAGTATGGGAGGAAAAATGTGATTGAATTTAGCAGGTGTCAAATCCAACCATTTTCATACTGAAATTATTTTTGTAGTGTCTTGTGGAAGACCACAAAGGCTCTGACAGACCTTTATCATAATTTTCGGTATTCTTAATAAAGAAAATTTAAAACTGATTGTGGCGTGGAAAAAAGTAAAATTATTTAGCCCTATAGATCAGATCATGGGGAACAGTTAGAAGATTTCCTGAAATATTCCAGAGTAAGAGTTATCCACATGAATTTATGCCTACTTGTGCAGCTCCATTTACATCCCATTATTCAGAGCAGCAGGGCATTCTGCAATGTTAGCCAAAGTAAAATGAACCTAGATGAAATGATATGCCTTCAAAAACTGCAGCACAATACCTGTAAGGTATTCCACAAGGGTTGTTAGATACTTAGTTAACAGTCAAGAAACTCTTTTACCTTCTCTAGTGCTAATTCTAAAGACAAACTAATATTAGTAGAATCAGATTGCTACTGCATGTGTTTTATACAAATATGTCAGAATATTCTTACAGAAATTGTAGATTTACATGTTGGGGGCAATTTTTAAAACCTTTCTTTATAATATAATTGTATTTGGCTTGGTTATTTGATGAACATGGAAACTTCCTAATTTGTTGTTTGGTTTGGTTTTTTGTAGGTAGCCTATCAGACTGGCCACTATACACTAGCCAGAGAAGCATTTTCACCAATGTGGGATTATTTTGTTTCAAATTCTTCTCCACTGCCTGCCAATGCAGTTGTTATTTCTGCAAGTAGTAATTTGACTATATCTGAAAACAGGTAACGAGTGAAAACAAAATTAAAATAGTTAATTATAGATGTGCACATTTTATTGTAAAGAGTACCAGGTTGTGAAATTTTGTTCAAGACTTGAGATATGAAAAACATTATGAAAAAAGAAGGTGTGAAATGCATTGTAAAAATAGTGTGTTCTGTAATTAGTGGAGGATTTTTCTTATTTATGGAACTGCTAGCATTTACACACCTAATTCTTTATAATGATTGTTGTCTTAAGATAATTGGGAACCATTTATAATGTGGCTATTAATTCTGTGTGATGCATTTTCATATGCAAAATATGTAATGTGCACTGGGTTCTTGACTTTCTAATTTTAAGGGAGCAGTAGAGTTCAGAAACTGAAAATTTTGTCAAGAAATCTCTCAAAATGGGTAAATGCTTGCTTATTTTGTTTTTGGGTGCCTGTATAAATCTGCCAATAATCTTCAAATATACTGAAGTGCTTCAGAAGACAAATTTAAAATTAACTCATTTATAAATAAATGTCAAATGTTCAACCATAATATTATAGGTTTTTCATGATGACAAAGCCCAGGTAGAAATTTTATGGCTACATTCACTGAAATTCAATAGATCCAAATGCAAAAATAAATCACAATTTAATTATTTAACAGATAAAAGAAAGAGACATGTATTAAATAATAGACATGAAATATTATAATTAAAATATAGTTTTAAATGTTAGTCAACTGCTTATAATTTGATAATGGATTAACATACAGTATAACTGAACACAAAACATCATCTTCACTTGTGTAGAATTCTTTTTAGACTAATTCTTTCATTAGGAAAGTTTGGCAAACTTGTGGAGGAGGTATGAAGAAGTTTTGCAGCATCTCTGTTTCAGTTTGACAGACCATCTCAGTTTTGAAACCATAATGACAAGAAGCAACCTTATTGCATGCGCATTAATAGTTCTTGAATGTTTCAAGCATTAAAGAAGAAATAAAGAAATAAAGATCTTTGTTTCAAGAAATAGGTATCCATCAGGGGGATTTCCTAAAACTTTAGTCAAAATACTTCCATTTCCACTTTACAGACAGAATAACCCGGTAATCCGCTATTCTGAGACATATGATGTAGCTAGCGTTTTCTCTATATTGTTTTGATATACTTGCATCGGAGCCCACGATTTTCTCAGGGTAATGCTGTTTGGATGCAAGCAGATAATGTAGGCTTGCGTGTGTTTTGAATCCTGTTACAGGAGAAAGTAATGTGTCTATGCGTACTTGTTACTTGGGGCTCAGCCAGGCTACTGGTATGGATCCTGTCTGTCCTTCAAGTGCCACCAACATGTCTGATACTAGGCAGACAAATTGACTGACGGTGTTGATGTTACATGCCATAAGAGCATTTAGGATTTACAGGCAGCCTGTGGACTGCATTGATGCAGGCAGATAATCGGTAGGTATCCTGTTTCATCACTATGTGAGTGTTTTAAATCCATGCCTGGCTTAGGCAACAAAGCAGGAATTCAAGTCTGGTCATTGTTTTTCATTAATTTTTTTTCCCTAATCAACTCTTTTTTTTTTTTAAACACATACAGCTCTAGAGATGACATGTGACTGAAGCTACTTTCAGATAAACCAAATGAAGACAGAAAATTTTAAATAGCGGTGCAAAGCAGTTTCAGGGATTTTGCTTTTCCGACAGTTATGTCCAAGCC
>NW_010554057.1:11308-41850 GCF_000687285.1 Phaethon lepturus | reverse complement strand
CCCCGCGAATTTATAGGGAAGAGTCTCAAAGCTGCAGTATCAGACCTGAAATAAGGCACTTTCAGTTTTACTGATCAGTAGCTAGGAAATTAGATGGACTAGCTTGAAAGTACATAGGACTTAAAAGAGACAGTAGAGGGAGCTGGAAGGAAAGGAAACCTCATGTTTCCAGCCAGAAGCCCTGTTGATATCTTGGTAATATCAAGTATATGAATGTGTCTATTTGATCTTCCTTCTTGAGTTGCAGTCTCTTCAAGGAAATACAATCGAGGAGAAGGGGGAATTTATTTCTTATACTTCAAAATCATAGGATTTTTCCTCTAACAAAAATATTTTAAAAATATAACAAGGACAAATACCCCCCCTACCCCCAGGGAAGAAAAAAAAAGCGCCCAACAAAAAAGCAGGCACAAGAAAAGAGATTCTTTTGAGACTTGTAATACAAGACATCAGTGATGAAAAGGAGTCTGTTACTAATACTTAGTAACGGACTTCACAACTGCGTGTGTCATTGTCATAACACAGAAAAGTAATGTGTAAAAGGAGATAGTTAAAATAAATAAGCTGTAGAATCCCAAGTTTTCAAAGAAAGTTCAAAGTAAGTTTCATTGGATTAGATGAAACAGCTAAGGAAAAGCTGTCTTAGGATAGTAGAAGGTGGACACCAATTTGAAAAGAAGTCGATTTATCCCTTTTATTTATTTTTTATGTTAGAAATTTTAAGCAATTTTTTCAGTTTTATGTATAAATCTGATTTCCAGAAGTAGCTACAGTAATCCTTTTTGTCCATAATTTTAAAATTAAAGACTGCATTTTAATATAACGCATTTTCAGGCATGCAATATATGAATCGTCATTAACATGCTTTTACCATTCTTTCGCTTTTCTATTTTGCAGGTTACGTTTTGAAGCTGTATCTCAGAGTTCTCCTATTACCTTGCACCTCTTTCTAAGGAATATATTTGCTGTCTGTGATATTAATGTCATGGAAGGAGCACTCTTCTGTGATTCCATCTGTTCCAATGAGATACTTTATAAGGAACAAGTATGTATGGCTTAAAATAATATTGATTTGATTTTACTTTTTGATCAGGTTATTTCATCATTGCCAGATAAATGTTGCAATGTGCTAATCCTATTTACAGAATACTTCATTTTCTGTGAGTTACCTGGTCTTCCTTTCTGAATCATTTTAATAGCTGTTGGTTATGTTGTATCTTGGTGGAAAGTTGGTTTCTGAATCAGTTATTGCCTAATCCAAACGCAAGGAAGGGTTTTCCTTGACTTCAGTGGTAGATTATAATTTAAGAAAAAAGTGTAATTGTTGTTTTTGTCCTCCTGAGATGCACCTTGTTTTTTTAATTTTAAACATTTCTGTTATTTAATACATATATTTTCATTAATATTTAACTTCTAGCAGGGTTTCATGGGTTTAATATGCTAAGCTTCTTTTATCTTATTTCAGACTTTCTTATAGTATAATACCATGTTAATGACACAAAAAACTTTCTTTTTTGTTTGGATAGTCAAGCTTTGCCTCCTGTATTATTACATTCGTATTCCACTCTTTCTTTGCTGAAGTACTTGTCTCATAAAAATGTGAGCAGTCGAATACTCAGTGATTTTACTGGATCTATTCACACAAGCAAGGACTGCAGCAGATAACTGGAAGGGGAAAGAAGGAATTGTTATCCTCCCCTTACCTACTCTGAGAGGTTAGCATGTAAAATTTCCAGTCCACACAGGTTGAGGTTGTTAACCAGGCTTTGTAAATTATATGGATAAATTCAGAAAGCACAATTAAGTCAAGAACAATCATTGCCTTTAGAATCATGAATAATGTTGCATTTGTTCATATACTTCTAACCAATGTCAATGTAAATTAATTTTTAAACTTTTATCTTTTTAACACTGCTTTTTAAACTGCAATAACATCTGTCTTCTCTCACTCTCAAATGATTTAAAACAAAATGATAAAAAACAGAATTCATATTTGAATCAAAATGTGTTTTTCTTGTACAGGTTGCTAGATTAGCAGAATGTGAAAGAATGACTGTGGCAATTGAACTTAGCAATTGGTTGAATGATGCAAGCTACACCCTGCAGTCTGTTGTACAATGTTATGGTCTCCTTGCTCCAATTATTTATCACAAGATCTCTTCAGTGCCAGTAGTTCAGGTGAGAGTATTTTAAGACAAAGCATCTGGTATCCAAGACCTGCAATTATAGTGATTCAAATTAAACTTATAATGGAGTGTACAGTGGGAGAACTAACTATCTAGGCTTCAAGTTCTTAGTAGCTGCTGAAAGAAAAGCTTTTTATTGTTTTATGTGTTCCCAGTGCATATATGTTCAGTGTAAGCTGCACAGATTCTGCTCTCAGATATGTTAAAGTAACTGTAGAATATTGTTTTTTGAGGATGATTTGTTGGTATTTTTAAACTACAGTAGAATCTAAGAATGTAACTTCTAGTTGAATGCTATTTGCAGATGGCAATTTTGAGGAAAGAAAAGCAGCATTTTCCTATGGCCTTTTTTGGAATGTTTCATTTACAGTTTTCTTATCTTCTTTAAAAAAAGGCTATTCAATGCTTAGATAATGCAGTCTTTAGTTTTCAGGCATGTGCTCCTTTCCAGAAGCAAGAACACTCTCTTTGAAAACAGAGAAAAACAGAGAAAACCTAAATCCTTTCCTGCCATTTCTGAAGCGGCAGAGTTGTTTTTTAGATTCAGCAAAGATACAGTAGAAACATGCAACTTTTTTCCCATAACTAGGTAGTTTTGTCAGGGAGCAGCAATAAGAGCATGTTTGCTCTATGAGGAAGGATGAGGTGACTGCAGTGCAGACAAGGCACAGACTAACAGCATCTGAACATGGCAGACAGAGCAGCGTGTTGGTAAGAGGATCCACTGAGAGTCCAGAGAAGGTGAAGTTATTGGGCTGGCCATCCAGGAGAAAAAGTCAGGAGCTGCAGGAGTTGGAGCTAGAGACTGGAGGCAAGGCTACAACATGGGTCCAAGGTCCATTCAGGAGACAGAACTGAGGACCAGCACACCAATACCGTAGCTCAAGAATGGACTGGAAGCTTGTATATGAGCTTAAATGGCACTCCTGGGCCCCTGGGCAGAAGGTGTGAGAGAAGGCCCCAAGTGAGGCTGCTCAGGGAGCAATTATTGGGCATTCAGGGCCCTGAGAAGATTTTAGGAGTGTTTAGAAAAAAAAAAAATCTGTTTACGCACAGGGATAACCTCTTATTTAAGAAGTCATTGGCTGTAATGACCTACTAAAAGCACAGCTAGCCACTGGAAATGGCTCCTGTTTCAGATTTCCTAATTAAAAGGAAAAATAATTTAGTCACATGTTCTTTTCATGTCTGATGATAGACAAAAATGGGAGAAAGTCTTTTATTTTTAAAGCATACTGGAAACATTTTTGTTGCATTTAAAATTCTGACCAGCTTGATGTATTTTTAAGCAGTGCTCTGTAGGAGTATGTAATCTCACTGAATTAAGCATTCCTTGATTCCATGTTAATTAAGTCAGCAAAAATAGCCATCATGTATCTGTAATTTAATGTCTGAGATTTTATGTGGACATGCCATTTATTCCAAAGGACTGTGATTGAAATCTTGACACCATTAAATTCAATGGGAATTTTATTATTGGCTTTTGTTGAGTTACCATTTTATCCTATCTGTTAGATTTCAAAGTATTTTTAATGTTTACCATTAAATACAATAGGCTGTACAGAGGTACAAGCTTGTAAGTTTGTTGCATACTCCAAACTTTGCTTTAACCCTTGTATTTACAGATCCTCATTAAGTGCTTGGCTGTCCTTCAAGAAATTCCAAGTGCTACTTTGCAGAGGAGGCAGGCAGGATGTTACGAGAGTATTCAGCATATGATAGCTTGCACTTCATTTTATACAGCAAAGGTATGGTGTGTTTTATTGTGCTTACAGCTTGGTTTAAGATACAGCTCTTGCCATTTAGAGAAAAAAAATAAGATTTAGTAAGCTGGCCTTCACAGTGTTATCTTAGAGAACCGGCACTCTTAAATAGTAAAGGTATAGAAATATTTATTAGTATCTTTGTATCAGTGCATTTTATATAATAATGACATTTTGACTTCTCAATAAAATTGAGAATTTTCATTTGTTCGGAAAATAGACCGTAACTATTAGTCCATGAAATGGCAATCTGTATTTTATATCATTGTGTGTATTTTTACATTTAAGGTAGTACTATTTTCAATAAGACCTATATGTAATACATAAATTTAAAAGTTTATTTACTGCAAATAGGCCATATTTATAGTTTTAATCAGATTAGCATATCTGTCTTATTTGCTAATTAGATACAAGAGAATTTATACTATTTAGTCCCATATGCTGGCAGGAACATAATATCTATCAGCTGATAGATATTATAGATTAAATGTAAATAGATCTGTAAATAGATCACATTTATCATTCAGATACTCAACCTATTTAGTGAGATAAGGAGAAATGTGGTACCGGTAGGATATTTTCCCTCAGGTATAGAGACATGCTAGAGCTAAAGTACCTGCCACAATAGATGTATAATGCTGAAAAAGTCATCTTCCCTCTAGCCTTGAGTACACCTCAGCTAAGAGCTCATACTGAAGCTGAGCTGTGGCTGATGCATTGAGGGATTCCCCTGTATTGGTCATCCCTCATCCTGGTCTTTATAGGAGCTGGATCTCTGTACTCACCTCACAAGACCAGATCAGTGTCAAATATCCTTAAAAGTACGCTGCAAGAAGACCCAGTTTTCATTCTTTCTCTAAAGATGAGTATTTTAAGCCTTAGTGTTATCATTTTTGTTGTATTAATCAATTATTTCGTGGCTGTGAGGGCAGTGTCAGGGCATGATGAGGGCTGGGGAGCCAGGAGCCGAGGGCAGTGCCACAGCCGGGAGGGCAGCACCTGGCAGTCAGGTTCAACCAGGAGTCCAGATCACCGTGTGAATTTGTGGTGACGAGGCAGGTCTGAGCTGAAGCTGGGAAGTCAATCCACAGGTCAGGATCAGACCTGGTGAAGGTAGCTAGGGTCAGACACAGCCCAGCAGACTGGTCTGTTGTGATGGGAGCAGTCTGAGGTCAAGCTGAGAAGTCAGTCCATGGGTCAGGTGGATCCATTGCCAGGCCCAGGCATGGCTTGGAGCATGCTGGAGACCAACATTCCTGCCTCAGAGGGGCTGGCAGGGACAGTAGGCTCAGAGTTGAGCTGAAAGGGAGCTCTGGGCCCTGTGGGGGAGCGCCTAGGTGGGGGCTGTCAAGGCCAATAAAGCCTATTAGGAACCTTGAAACCTTGATATAGTGTTTGTTTGTTGTTGGATTCCCCAGCTAAATGACTGTCTGCTTGTCCTGCTGATTTTTTTTTCCCTTAGAGATAGGGTTTCAACACAGTAGCATACAGAATAACAAACAGAATGAGTGAATTGCAAATGCTGCTGTTTAATCCATGATATATGGTTTTCTGTTGAGTTACAGTTACTGTATTTATCCTAAAGTAATCTATACACTTATTTTGTATCCCAAAGACAAACATGCTGAAGTGAAATTACCTTGCATATAGTAGAAGCACTCTGGCCTTTAGAGCTCTATCTAAGGAAGATAAAGCCATCTAAAAACATTCCCTACTCTGTTCATTTATAAATTTCATAATTTTAAAAATAAATTTCACCACTCGTTTCACTAATACAGTTGGGATTTTCAAATGTGCCCTTGATACCAGAGAGGTAAATGAAGATCATTTAGTTACCCTTTATATTCTTTGATAGCTGTACTGCCTGAGAGCAGGGAGAATGTCAATCACAGCACTAGATACTTCTGGTTAAATCTTTCTATTCTCTGAGGGATAGGTTAAACAGAAGTAGAACACATAGAAAACATAACTGCAATTCCTGTTATTTTACAGATCTATAGTCCTGTTTTTTTATGAAACAAAACTTAAGTATTGAATATTTAATTTCTATTTATAATATTAATGCATTTTGATAATTATAAGTAGACAATAATGAAACGTTACATGTTATGCAAAACAAAATATACAACACATGATTCTTTAATAGGTACTACGTTCATGGAAAGAATATGAACTAGCAGTAATTATTGTTAACTATGGCAAAAAATTGTTGGATTCCTCATCAGCAACTTCACCCAGCTTGTCAGGATCTATGAAAACTGAAGAAATACACGCTAACGAAGTTAAAGTAATTGCTCTGATTTTTACCTTTTCTTTTCTCTAAATACTGTATTCATTATTTTGAAGACTACATTTATTAACTTTTTGTTTTAGAAGTGATTGAATGAAGTAAGAGTTTCCTTGTAGAATAAGAGTTCCTGAAGTACAGCTGAGAGGCTTCTATTTGATGGTAGCCATCTTTCTTAAGACCAGTTGCAGATTGCAGTGGGTACAAGGTCTCATCTTGTTGAACTGGAGAGGGGTTAGCAATATTACGGTTCAGAGCAATGAGGATCCTGTAGATATTTATACATATCCCTAACTGATCTTCACATATAGCTTGCAGGAATGCTGTGTTAGACAGAAAAAATAATTAAAGCATTGTATAAGTAAAGAAGAGCGAAAACATCCTAAATAATATAGAAACTTAGCCTCTTATTTTGTGTAGCAGCTGCTTGAAACGGAGTCATAATAAGAGAGTAACATAGGAATTGTGTAGACTGAAAAATATTTCTCAATGCAGGAAGAACTTTCAATCTCAAAGACCTTAATATTTAAATTACAAAGAGATGCAGCAGGTTGTGAGGTTTTCCTGCAACTTAGAATCAGAGTAAAGTGTTGATTCTCCATACTTTTCTATCTGGTTTTTTTTTTTAATAATTTCAGAAGAGATTTTACTGGAGAGGAGATTTGTAAAAGAGGTAAGAAAGTAGGAATAATGAGAGAGGAAGAAAGGAAGCAGTGTGAGTGTGAAACCGAGGTATATTAAAGAGAGGGACAAAAAGTCAATCAGCTTACAGGGAAGGATTTCTGTAACAAAAGTTGTAGGACACTACAGGACAAAATTTTCTCCATTGTTTATTGCTGAGTTTGTGTTAGCTGTTCCCAGGTTCATACCAAAAAAAGAGAAAGGAATCTAAGATCATAGGAACAATATAATATTTTCAGCCAAGTAGGGCTGACTGAAAATTACATTTTCACTGAAGTGTGAAAAAAAAGAACTATCTTTCCAGAGGAAGACTTTGATTTCTGTAGGCAGTAAGTAGTCTACAAGAGATTATTTTTTTCTGGAAAACAGCATATTTTGTCAAACTATCTGTTAAAGTGTGTTGTTGTAGTAGCTTGTGGGACTTTCCTAAAAATTTACTTGGTGGCAGAGCATCTCCCTTGGAGATCCATCAAGAATGAACCATGGACAAGTTTCTGAACATAAATTTTATTTCACTTGAAAAGTAAGACAATATTGATGAAAATATCAGATATAGAATTAGAAGACTTGGAATCTAACCTAGACTCCACTATTGACCTGCTGGTTTTAGTTAGGTAAAAACTAAGTTTTCATAACTAAGTTTTGGATATTTCAGGCCACTTCTGCAAAGACGTCCCATTTAGCTGCAATAGAAAAAGCAACAGAAAATCTAAGTGCTCTTGAATCAAATCTCCTCAGACTGACAAAACCAGGTGGGTGTACTATTAAAACACTTCTTACCTTTTTCTATGGAATTTTCTATGGTTTATTTGTAAAAATTATTTACCGAAGAAGTGCTTTTATTTCATATATCTTCCATGATAAATCAACCAAAATCATCATTTCATTGATCTTATTTATACCTGGTAGTGATGTGTATAATGACTTTTATTCATGTTTCTCATAATTTCCACCAAAACAGTCATTCCTTCTTAGAAAGGAATAGTCATGTTTGTTCTATTCTGCAAATGTATATGTCCTCCTAATCTGTTTAATTTTGGTTCCATGTTGTTTAGGCTTGCTTTATCTTCCTAAATCAGAAAATGCAGTGGCAAAGACCATCATCCACTTATAGCATGTCTTACTATCCTACCAATCCTAGTAGTATTGACCACTGCAGGTAATTTTAGTGGAGAAAAGACTTGCTGAAGGAAGTTAACAGAAATTGTCCTTTTTATGAAGAAATTGCACGTTTCCTAGCATTTAACTACCTTGTAACTCAGGAATTAATGTATCAGCTTTAAAATATCTTAGAGTCTGGATTAAGCACAAGAATTTCCAGGCTAATAGTTCTGTAACTATTGTTACATGAATGTAACATTCTAGTAATCTAGATGTGGTCTCAGAAGTGCCGAATAGAGGCAAATAATCACTTCCCTTGACCTGCTGGCTATGCTGTTTCTAATACAGCCCAGTATGCAACTGATCTTTGCTTGCAAGGGTGTGCTGCTGACTCATGGTCTATTTATTGTTCATCATCTCTGTATATGCATTTGTCTTAAAAGAGAAAACATTTCTGCAATAAATGGGATAAAAAGAAAGATGCAAAAATTCCATTCATCTGTGCGCTGATCCTTCATTTTTTGCTGCTGACATTGATGACTGCATTACTGCAGAAAAGTTACAGAATGAATGAATTCTCTAAGTTAACTGAAAACTACATTGATTAATTAATAGAATAATGTTCCATTCTTACTTAACAGAAAGTTAAATTAACAGGTTGATCAGTTAGAGAAGAACACATTTTCAGTAATTGGCAAATACTTGATGGCTGAAGTCTGCTCTGTTGCTGAAATAGCACATTTGTCAAGAAGTTTCAGGATACAAATTGAATAGGAGTCTTTTGCTGAGGCCACACAAAATAAATAACAAAGTTTACAGCTGTCCTTACAAATGTTTAGGACAATGTGCACACCTGTAGGGCATGCTGTTAAAAATATATTGGAAAAAACTTTGTCATAGGAAATCCTTAAAAGCGTGGATCAACACTAAGCATTCCATTGATGATAGTCTATGAGAAAAATGAAAAAGAGCTGCATCTGCCTCCTTAATCAGAAACTGATTAAAAACTGATTAAACTGATAAAAAAAAATTCTTACACAGTACAATTTAAATTCTGAAATTTCAAATGTTTTCCCCCTTAAAATTTTTGGGAAGTATTATTCTTTGTGAAAATGCTCATTTGAACCAAAATATTTTTTAATTTGTCAAATAGGAGGGAGTACTAATAAAGGATGTGACTTGTCCTAAAAAGAAAATTTAAAAAAATCTTCTTGTCCTGCTGCCTGTTGATTTAATTGGACATTATTTGCATTCAACAGACTTCGACTGACTGCTACCGCTGGAGGGTGTAGCTATTGATCCACTATCACAACTGGTTGTTCCAGAGTGCACTTTTAACCTTGGTTTTTTTCAGGGACAAGCTGCATTGATCTTTTTCAACCACAGAACTTGCCTAAGCACAAAATTTGTAGGTCATGTTTCTTCATTAAGGCAAAATAGCAACTAATATATGTGACATTGTTCTGGTGCTCATCAGCTGGTAATGTAGTTGTATTTAACTCTCAGAAGCTTGAATCCAAGTTACTGTTCTCCTATATATTATATATACTATTTATATCTATATATTGTATATATTATTTACAACTATAATATAAAATTTGTAGAATATAAATAAATTTATATATATATTTATATAGATATTTAAGTGAAAAAAAATAATCCTTTACCTACTTATGCTATCCATATGCCAAGCATATATGTAAGCACTAGTCGCTAATAGCATCATGTGTTCAGTTCCTGTTGCATAGCTTTAAATACATTTTTGAACATATCCTTACTGCACACCATCCTCCACAGATGATTTGTATGGACCTTTGTTAGATCTCTGATGAACACCAGACATCCTCATTAGTTTAGGTGCTGGAAATTCATCAGTCACATCCGTAAACTCGTTGTTATTTAAGTGGCATAGCTACTTACGCTAGAAGAAAAGAGCAAGCTTTTGAATTTCTCTCTGGATGACAGTGAGAGATGTAAAAGCAAACTCTGTGCTAAAGAAGGATTTTTCTAGGCTTCAGTTACGATTCCAGGTAGAGTTTCTGTTGTACACTATCACTGCTTGTCATAATGGATTTGATTTGGTTATTGATGTAGCGCATGGATCAGAGCTTACAGGACAGGAAGATCCTTTGTTCCTCTACCCTGTAATTTCATGTTGGACATCAAACAGTGCTTATCGAGAAGGTAGGATAATTGGTGTTTATTTTAATTATAAAGGCTTCTTTACTTCAGAAAGTTGCCAGTAAAGCTGGCTACTTCTTGCTTGGAACAAGGTTTCAGAAACTTTCTCTTCATTTTGTTCTCAAATATACAAAATCAAGTAAAACAGCTTAAAAAGAATTCTTAATAGATTCACATTTAGAAGTGTATGAAATACTTGCAAAAAATATTTTAGATGTTGAGTATATGAAATATTAATATTTTAAATTGAATAATATTTATTTTCTAATAACATCAAAAATGAACTCCTTTTTTTAAAGTTGTGTCAAGTTTTCAAAGATCCTGTTTGTGAGTAAAGTTTTTTTTAAATTGAGATATCCCATTTCCACATTAAATTATGTTACTGAAAGAGGAGTTCACAAAAATCTGAGTACACTTGCGTTTTTGAAATAGCATTTAAGATTCTGGTATGTGGCCTTTGCCACTGCCTTATTTTTATAATTCTGGTGTTCAAAATAACAAATGGAGCCTAGCCTGTAAAACTAGTATAGCTTTCAGGTAAGATAAATGCTTCTTTATTTTTTGATGGTAAAAAATTATGAAGATGGCCGAACAGTAAAAGTGGTTTGCAAACAATTAAAAAGCTGCCTAAAATCTAGACAACACAGCTCCACTGCTGCAATGAGAACTGTGTGATACTTGTACACTAATGTGACTGTCACTAAGAATAGCATCCTAAATGAATAGGATGCAGATACTTTGTTTATACTTGCTTTAGTGTTTTTTTTTCCAGGATTTTCAGGCATGTGTACAATTAGGCATGTTGAATATTCTTACAAAATATTTTTGTGCTATGTACTGCATGATAGAAAAATAGTTCCGAACCTGTTTTCTCAGTCCCTAGAATGTTTGACATTCTAGGAGTGTAAATAGAGTGAACTTGTGATTCTGGATGCCTGCTCACAAGAAGTATTCAGTAACTGCTATTGTGTACCATGACCTATCTGATTTTAGTCTCAGTATGCCTTTTCTTCATCAGCATGCAACATGACATAAATACATGCTTTGAGACATACATAGCTGTAATTCTAGCTGAATTCAGAAACCTGTTAGAGCATAAATACAAAAACTGTGTTAATTATTTGTTACTTTATTGCAGTGATGAAATTCAGAAAGAAATCACGTTTTCTTGAGTTCTTTGTTCAAGTTTTGCACAAAATCCTGAATGAAGAGAAGTTCCAGTGCGCTCTGGAATGGGCAAGCAATGTGCAAGTTTACTTGAAAAGGTAGACCTCTATTATAGTAGTGGTGAAAAACTACTGCTTAGGTTCACCAGTGTCACAGGTACAGCGGAAACTGTAAATTGTAGAAGACCCATTTGGAGCCGTTTCCATGGCTCCTACTCTGCAGAAGTTCCATGAACACAGAGGATTATATAGCTACAGAAAATACTGTATTGTGGCCTTGTTATACATGGAGACTTCTCCCTTGTCTGTGTCTGTTCAAAACTCCTGCCTACCATCAGCAGTTTCCAGGATTTTTCTTTTCACAGACAGCACTTGGTAATATGGTCATTTGCCATATTATTATGAGGCAGTGGGATAACGTAGCAAAGTATGTTGGGCTAAATCAAAAGCAAACTGACCAGGGCCTACTGTAGTGTCTAAAAAAATGCTGTACTGTTAAGATAAATGGAACCAAATTGTAGACACTTACCTAAAAGGATCCCAAAGAATTTTAACTATAACTTTCTTAAAAATGCACAGCAGTGTTTCTAAAATTTGAAAGGCAAATAATCAATGAAAAGGAGATATGTTACAGGGAACAGGAACTGCTGTTACAAAAGACCAAAAACATTGGACATGAAGACGTTCTTTGCAGAATTCAATAGTAGAATTTGGGTAATGAAACAAACCTTTTAGTTTTACTAGAAGCTAAGAAGGTGAGAGTTGTTATCTAGAAATTCAGATTTCCATAATAAACCTTGAAAGTGAGCACTTCCTTTTTTCTGAAGGGGAAGAAGGAAAGAAAACCTGCTGAATTTAAAACTTCCAGTGAAACAGGAATTGCATGTGCTGTACCTGTTGCCAAAGATAACCAGATAACCCTTTAACTATGAAAGGCATTTAACATGATAATGATGATGATGATGATGATTTTAACATTATTTTTTTGTCAGGAGGAACGACCACCTTCTCTGTATCAATGGAATTTCAACACAAGAAACAAGTTCTCCCACTCTGCCAGAACGCACGGATAGATACACTGCAGGAGTTGTGGAGTTTCAGAAAGTGAGTTTTATTTTTAAGGAGTCATTTATGTCTTTACTGGGCAGCAATACCATAAGCACAAAAATAAATTTTTAAAAGCTGTCTCATAAAATCCTCAGCTAGTGACATGCATAATTACTAAAACTTGGGATATGAACTCCTGTCCTCAGCTCACCTCTGCACTCCTAAAACCAAGAAGAAAAGTTGGCATGGGATTTATCTGAAAGACCAATAATTGTGAGGAATTTGAGATGCATTCCAAAATCAATGAAAACTTGCCTTTCATTATCTCTGTTTAAAAAAACAATATGTTAATAGGAAATGCCTTGGGTACCATCACATTAAGAAAATGAGATCAGTTTAGGCCTTTGTGTACAATATGTTGTACTTACTTTTTTTCATGAGTAGTTGCTCATGATTAACTCCTTGTACAGATACTCTAATGGCACGATAAAGGCTTTTTGTTCAGAATTCTTTTAAAATAAATTTTTGCTTTTATTGGAAGTTAAGAATAATCTTAATGGAATTCCATTGTTTTGGAGGAAGAATTTTCTCCCTCATAACCCTCTAGTAATGCTGTAATAATGCTAGCATCTGAGATAGATTAGGGAAAGGGTTTTCTGTCTCAGTTTTTGTTTTGCAGAGTTTTACTATTTATAATAATAGGAAAAGAACTATCATTATTTTTGAGATGCGAAACACTGGTATATGAAAGAAAATATTTGGGAACCTGGCTGCTTTCTTAGTGTCAGGCATTTGACATATACCTTCCAGAAAAGTCATAAAGCTTTCTGGAATATTAAATATTTTTTTACTGTCTCATTTTGACAAACACTTCCAGAATGTATTTTCTGTTCTATTCCTGCATAAGCCAAACTGCTGCATATGTCAAGTAATTGATAATGTAGGTATAAATAAGTATTTGAAGTATATTCAAGTTTTTCATGGAATATTTTTTAAAGGGTAAGGAGACCTCACCTTTAAAGAAACCAAAGGCATCAACTTTGAAGAAACCAAGAAAAGAAGCCATGAGTCCTATTCGAAAAAGACAGACTCTTAGACAGTATTTCATGAAACACCCAAACATAATGAAATCTCCAGAAGCACAAAGGTAAATAAACATAAGTTGTCTGGTTCATATATAGAACCAAAATATTTTGACTGAAATTTAGTGTACAATTAAGTGGGTATTGTAAAACTTTTTTCCATCAAAGAGATGAATTTGTGCATAGTCCACTCACTTTTCTGTTTTAGTTGGTATGAAATTAGCTTCCACTCAAGAGAACAAAATCTCTCTCATTTCTATTTCAGAGAATAACCATTGAAGATTTTGAAGTCTTTGTATTAATAATCAAAGACTGTATTTCAGTTGTGTTAGCTTGAGCATGTTGATTCATCATGGTGGAAAAGCTATATTAATCTGCATACTATAATGCTTTGCAAACTGTATTGGGGAGCTTACCTGTTAGAAATCTAATAAAGAATGTTTATTTGTTCCTGATATTCAGGTAGTTTCAGAGTGATTTTTGTCATCCTTTTGCTAGTCTCCTTGGGTTATCTGTCCTATAGCTTCCAGAAAACTGTTTCTTGATAGAGACAAATGAAAATTCATTCATCTCTTCTTTTGGCAGATAATTGTGTATATTCGATTAACTCGCCAATAATGCTATCTTCTGATCTAAAAGAATTTGTAGTATTCGTTACCTGGTGCTTTGGTCATTTATGCTTCTGTCAATCAGCAAGTAGAAAAACAGAAATATCTGAATATAAGCAGTCACATAACTGATTCTGAAAGTGCTTTAAATAAAGAACCTCAAAAAAGTCTTCCATACACTATCTTCCAAATATTTACCTAAACTGTCCATTTTTGCTCCTTGACAGAAAAAACCCATCTTAACATGATTTTCATGGCTTTCAGTGGAAGAAGGGATGTTTAACTTATCCTGGGCTTTTTGCTTTTTCAGCTACTTTTTCGTATCGTACGTAATAATATTGCTGTATAATATAATCAACATAGTATATGGTACACTGTTAAGCCCATATTTTAAAGGTGAAAAACAGACAGAAAAAGAATTTAGATTGGTAAAGGCATCAGTTTACAATTTTTAAAAAAGAAAAAAATGAGATTTGATTTGACTACAGCATTGTATGTGTCCCAGGTAATACAGAATTGTTTGATCTGGCAGAGAAATGTAAAAAAAAATAAATAAATCTATGGCTTAAAATTAAAGCCAGACATCCAGATTTGGAATAAAACGTTTTCTTCACATTGAGGATGATTAGCTATCTAAACACAGGAATAAAAAGAATGATCCAAATTTATAGTGTAATAGTAGACCCTCCATCTCCTGAACAGACTGTGAAACACATTGTATTTGCTGTAATAATCTGCTTGGATGACTCAGGTGCAAATAACTTCAAACAGAGCACTAAACTTTTTGTAAGTACTAAGACAAGTATCTTACAGAAGTTGATAAAATATGAGATAGGATTTAGTGTGCATAAGTGTACTTTGAGCGTGAAAGCACAATTGGTTTTTCTGACTGCAGCAAAAATCATTTTGCTAGAAATATGTTGTATGCTTCTGAGTTCATACGAGTCTGGGGATACGCAATTCTGTCTATCTTTACCATGATTTTCTTTCCAAGATCTTCAAGAAAACACAGTTTTACTTTTTGCTACTTCATATATTTGGGTTTAGGGAATGCAAGGAAGAGTTGCAAAAAGTAGCTCGTCACACCTTAGTGGTACTGCTGAAACCGGTAGTGAGCAATTACTTAAACCAAAAGAAGTTTCATCAAATGTGTCTTGAAGAGATGCCCTGGAGGTCTCAGATGAATATCTATCTGGCAGTTGCACACTACAACTTACTTAAAAAGAAACTGGAAGAGCAATATAACATTGGAATTTATGGTTCACAGCATCTGGACAGGTATATCTTACTACTTTATCACTGATTGCTATTAATACAGATTACTGTGTTATTGCCATCAATGCAAACAGATCTAAAATACAATATTGTCAGTCAGTTTGTCACATGAACAGTTCATCTTCCAAATGCAAATTAATTTACTATGTAACAAGTTTTGCTTTCCATCATATGGCAGGTGACATGCACATTTTTGGTTGCTCACTTGACTGGTCAGATGAAAGTTTTGAAATACACTGTACTGTGCTATTTTTTGTTTTCTTACAACTTTTAGCTATCATTCATTATTTCTCATTCCTAAAGCTGCTGCAAAGTAATCAAAATTCACTTTTGAGAAACTGAATTTTTTGTGTATATAAAAATTCTTTTTAATATTATATCTGGTGTTTTTTTGTGCTTTCTTCTTTTTCTCCCATTCTGCAGTTACAGTATTTTGGATCCTGAAATATTCTCATTAAATAATTCTGGCTCTGTAGTGGTGAGAGAAGCCATAGAGAATAACATGAGAACACCAACTCCTCATCTCCTTAAAAAGTCAGGAATGACCGAAACCCAAACTTGTAAGAACTTTAATGGGTGCACAACTGGAATCAGTTTCAACTTAAGTTTTTCTTTCTCTTAGTTTCTATCTTGGCCTCCATCATTAGTTTTCCACATCACCTTTAGAAAAACACTCATGCCAATTTAAAGAGAAGATGTTCCTAGATTTCAAAAGTGTCCTCTGTATTTTCTTTTTTTGTCATACCTAGCATAAAAGAAGTCATAGTCAATAATGGGGCATTTATAAGAGCTCTGAACATTGTTTATTGTACTGATAAATATGTTACTTTTTATCAAGTGGTTATTCTTTATCCTATGCTTTAGTAGCAAGTTTATAAATTCTAATAATTTAGAATTTATAATCTATAATAATCTAATAACTAGCTTTTGGTTTGCAGAAGCCACGCTACCTAGACCTATTAAATTGATAATATTCCAGGTTATTCTAAATGCAATGATAATTTTTATCAGTTTCTGTGGTTGTTAATTGGTCTGTAGTTTCCTTTAGATTTCCTGACAGGTTAATAATTTCCTGGGTAATTCAGTAAGGCTTCCTTAAAATTATGGACTGAAGTTTATTATTATCTTTCAAATTTGAAGTAGAACAATTTAGGTTTCCTTCTCTACTGCTTGCTCCCCAGTGTTTTCCTGTGGCAGAGGCTACCTCAGGATAATTTTTTCTTCTAGCACTTTTACTTCAAGTCTCTGTTTTTCACATTTAACTGTTCTATTATCCCAGCTATTTTCAGTAACATCCTTTGAAGTTTGAATAGGTTTGTAGGTAATTGTGAAATATAGGACTTGAATTACCTCAGACATTGATAATAACATACAAGTTAATGCAAAGTAGTCTGCCTAGCCACCATAAGTTCAAGAAGAAATCACAAGCCTAGTCTTTTCAATAGCACTTCAGGGAACACATTTTTTACACAGGCTTAGAGAGCAAAATTCTCCTATCATTCCATGTAGGACTTCCTTAGGTAGGCATCAACTATCCTCTTTGCCTTTTCCAAGGAGGTGTGACAGAAACTAGCAGTTGAATTCACTGGTTCTCTTTGTAACAGCTTATAGTTATACTCTTTTGTCTTGATGCTTACAGGTCACTGAGAACCGAGTCACTGAAAGCTGCTGAAAACTAATGAAAAACCTGTTTACTACCTCCTAGCCTTTGCAGCAATTCTGAATGAAAGAATTTCATGAAGTGTGTAGTTTGCCTTAGAGTTCAAATACTGTTGACCTTGAAATTAGCTTCTGCGGAAAACCTATAGCTCAGATATTACTGTATCCCACTACCATGAACCTTTGTGTTTCCCCTTGGAGGATATTTGATATTGAATAAAATAATGGAGAACTTCTACACATAACACAGAATTTGTCAGAAATCTTCCCTTCTTCCTAATTTCACCTTTTAAGAGGCCTTGGTTTCAGAAGAGTTCTTGGGAGCTTGCCACATGGCGATTTCTTCCTAAAACTTAACTTCTGTGAGGGTTGTGTTTTGGCTTTGAGGCTGAAAACTATTTGGTACACATTATTATTTTGCTCAACGTTTTTTTTATTCCTGCTTCTCCCAACGCATAAGTAAAAGCATCTTATATTTTAAATATCATAACCGTATAAATATGATAACCTTAATGTTGGCATTTCCTAACATTTAAGTATTTAGCTGCCATAGGAAAATCATAGCTGGCTGCTAATATTTTCTTCTTTATTTTTTTGAGAACCTTAACTCATTTTTAAGCAGTGAACTTTTTGTCTTCAGGTACAGATATATCTTCTGAGCACAGCATTACACTGAGTGGAACAGATACTTCTCCAACTCAAACAACAAATGATACAGAAATACCCATCTCTCATTCCCCCAAAGTATACAACCAGTTTATGTCAAATAACATTTTATTGGACCATTTTACAAAAATTTTTTTGCATTTAAGAAGGGCAGTGGTAAGATATGCTTTCTTATTAAACATTTTATTTATTACTAAGCATTGCATTACAATACTTAGTACTTTCTACATTAATAAAATCCACACTTAAGAAACTTCAAAAAAAGTTCAGTGGGAAAAAGCAATAATTTCTCATCTTCTGCAAAATATCCAAGTATAGTGTATGAAATGTCAGACATATCACCCATCATAATGTATATTTCTATGAAACATGCAATGATTTATATAAATGTTTTATTTTTCATTTCGTCTTTGTAACTTTCCTTCTCCTGTTTGTTAAGTCATTCTGAAAATACCTGCAGACATAACTTTCCTTTTACGGGTCTTAGTGAATGTCTCAGTAGTATAAACAGAAGGACCAGCGATTGAAAGGAAATGCAGACTGACTACTCTTCCCATAAACCCTTCTAAAACCAAGTAGAAGCACATGTATAGGTGGTATGAATTAATTTTTATTCCTTATTCTCACACCAAAAGCAATAATTAAATTCATTTATAAACTAGTGCTTCTATGAGAATTTCCAAATTAAGGTTCTATAATGCTTTGTATAAATTGAAATATTGAATGATCTAATGATCTGTTATTAAAGATGATCCATAGAGTGTAATTTTGAAAGATTAATTATACGTAAGCTTTTCATTAAAAGAATGAAGCTTTTAATTTCTGTATTTCCAAAGTATAATTATATTTTCAATGATATGCATAGGTTCTTGCTCACCGTGGTGGCCACTGGACATTGCTTCAAAATGCTTGTCGAGAACTTTGGAACTATACTCAAGAATTGCAATTGATTGCTAACCATTCGCATTCCCATAAAGAGGCATTTCCCATTTCCAGGGGTTTTCTTAGGAACACCATCTGGTTGCCATTTTATTTGGCATCAGACATGATCATTGATATGATAACTGAGCTACAAGCAAGTGGGTCTCTTAAGGTAAAAATTATTTTTATTAAGACAATATACTCTTTATTATCACATCTTCAGTAGAGATAGTTTTATTTCTTTTGCATTATATTCTGATATCTCCAACGTATTCTGTGTAACAAGTTTTTAGAGGATTACAGTATTTTCTAATCTTAATAATTCGATTTTTCCTAAAAAGAAGTTTGAAAATAACAGGTAAATAATGTTTCTTCACTGTAGATTGTGGATCCTGAAGGAGACTTCTGCATTCCCAGTTGTTTAGGAGGTGTTATGTATGAGAATGGTGGTTCTAATCTCCATCCACAGTCTCCCCTGGATGATGTGAATGTGGTTGACTTGAAATGGATATGTAACCTGATTCTTAAAGCAATAGAATTGTTATATCAAATGAAGAAGTGGGAAGCACTGGTACATATAGCTGTACAATTTAACATATTTACACAGTAAGTTACACCAACTCTAATAAAAATTAAAACTCAATGTTATATAGTTAAATATGCTGTTATTTTGCTTAATTGCTATACTTTGGGTTTTTTCAGTGAGAGATACACAGAACAAGTGAGTCCGCTGCTGGTGTATGCTCAGAGGCAGCTTCTGGAAAGGATACAGCAATTCAGTGGCCCAGACAGCCATGAACCTCGTTTCATAAAATATCTGTGTGATAATGCACATAAGGTGAACCACAGATTTCTTTTTTGGGCACTGAGTCTTCATGTGAACTGAGTATAGAGATTAGATTAATATGTTTTTTCATAATATTCACAAATAGTAAATTATAATAAATTAATGAACATAATTGATTGAAGTGCATGAAAAAAGTCTTGTGTGACATGATTCTAGCAGCAACAGAGGTCTGGACTTGATGATCCAGAGAATGTTTGTTCCATGCATAATGTACCCGTTCCATATTATGAGCCTAAATCTAATTTTGTATTAGTTTTTGATGCCGCTCTTTTAACCTGAAAACATTTGTTTGGATATTGTGCAATCTTTGTGATCAATTAAAGTTAAATACAAAGAGACTACTTTGTTTCTGCATTGCAACACTGCTCTTAAAGATCAAAATTAATCAAATTAACTCAAACACTGACAATACCAATAAAAAACGTTAAAAAATTGATCACCAACAAAAAACCCCTAAGCTGCTCAGCAAGTTCCTCTCATTAAAAGCCATGGTTCTATATAATTAGTAAACTGACATTGCCACTTGGAAACTTTTCATGTAATTAGCTATTAAAAATTAGGATTTTCCTTTTTTTAACCTAATGGTTATTTCTAAGAAGTTTTGCTAATGTCAGTCACATGTTTGATATTTTTAATATGTTTCTATTACTAATTTGAACACAGAATTTGAAGGAGAGGGGGGAAAATGGGGTTTGGAATTCCAAATGGGCTTGTTATGAACATGAACATGGAGTTCAGGAGCCACTGCCTTGCCTAGAGACAGCACACAGTTGCCCAGGGCTTGCAGGAACTCAGAAGGCACTCCTGGCTTGCGAAGGGCAACTGAGGTCCTCTGCCCTGTCTTTCTGTAAGGCTGTTTCCTGCTGTCTTCTTTCAGGCCCTGCCATTCAGAACATAGTCCTTTGTTGAAAAAAAGGGCAGTATGGCAAACCACCACATACCACTGTAATCTGAGCAATGTGGAAAAGTAGTCATAGTTTTGAAAGACAATTTACAGAATGAAGACCAATGTCAGTTAATAGTAACAAAGATTGTTCAAAAAAGACATCATCAAATTAGAAATTTGGAGGGTATGGCTACATTTCGCAATGCAATGCCATTCAGAAAGTCTAGAACTACCTCTGAATTGGTTCTTTTTCTTCTGAAGTGAGGTAGCTACATTAGCAAAATAAAATGGCTGTGCCTGATTAGCCCGTGTAGAAGTCTGGAAGTTTGCTTCTCTGACAGGGTTAGACTGCTTCTCTTACTTGCTTAGAGCTATTTTGTGTATCCCTATGCAGCATTACATTGTGCTTTACAGGCAATGTGCTCTTTAGGCATACTTACACTGGCAGGTTCTTTGCAAGCATGCATTTATCCAGACAGAGAAAGGTGGAATATTTGTTGAACATCAACGAGTTGCTCATGATTATGGCAAATACCAAATAAGATACAAGTTTAATTCATTAACATCTAAACAATTGTAAATTATATCCAATATTTAGGTGTTGTGAATGTTTCACCTCTTACTGACAAGGGTACTAGTTATGGTGTCTCTGTAAATTAGTCCTCTCTCATTTTGTTATATGACTGAGTATTTAGATACTTAACTTTAAGCATCAAACATTGATTTTTCTGAATATTATTCAATTATCATGAAACAAAACTTGCTTTTTAGATGAGTTGCAGAAACTACATAGGGCAGAAATTACAGCTGCCTGTTGCCCATTCTGCTAGTGAACGGATTTTTCCTGGATGCTTTTGCTATCCTGAGATGAAAAATGATTATACAGGTCAGAGCACATTTCAATATCATGAGTTCTCTTTTCTCCCAAACCCCTTCCTTTTTTTCATACTGGATTTTTTTTTTGTTTTCCTCCTTATCACAGGTCTTCCACTGCCCCTGAAATCTGTTTCTTTTAATATAAACTCAGTTTTGTCTTCCAATTATTATTCTTGGTATTTTGGATGGATAGTAATATTATCAAGATCTTTCCAAATATATTCAGACTGTGTCTGTTGTTACCCATATGCCAGATGACTTGTAGTATGTTGAGTTATCTTTCTTTGTGGTCTTGCTCCAGTTTTACATCGGTATTGTTGGATATCCAGCCATATACCCAGAAGTTAATGTGAACCTGCACTGTTATAGATAGAATCAATAGCAATACTAAAGTGAACCATAAGGTGACAAAACATGTCTTTTACCCACAGTTGTTATTCTTTTCAGTGAGGATTAAAATATTATAGTCATTAATGGAAGTTTGTAAAGCATAGTTCCTCATATCCCAGATGTGTCAACGCATTGCACACAAGGCTTTGTGTTGAATTCAGCTGAAGAAAGTCATTGAACAATAAATAATGCTGTATGTAAGAAGAGTAGATAATATTATGCATTCAGTGCAGAGAGCATACGAACTCACAGGTTTGGTACATAGAAACTATGATAGTTGTAGGAAATAGGATCAGTGGTCCTAGTAAAAGATTTGTTTCCAGACTTCAGACACTAGAATTCAGAGCAGAGAGCTGATGGAATTCAGGGAATATAGATGTCATGTGACAACTAAAATGTAACATTGAAAAAGATATAAATGCTCAGAAGTGTTCCTGGTGGGTAATAATTTTGCTTTAATTCATAATGTAACAGGAAACAAAGCTGGCAATTACATTAATATATTTTAGTTTTGAAGCTGTGAAATTGTTTTGCAGGGTGATTTACTAAAAATATATATTTATGTAATGAAAAATTGTTCTCCATAATTATTAATTCCTTTTAGATCGCAGTCAAGTGAAAGCCCTAGTTCATGTACCTCTTGATGTGAATGATACACTGAAATGTTTTAGAGAAACTCTACAAAAATCTAAATATCACAGCAGAGCCCTGAGACACAGCAGAAAACTACTTTCATTATTTCTTGCACACACACAAGGTGGGTTATTTATTGAAGAGTTTCTCACTTAGTAAAGTGTATATGCAGTTAAAATAGTAGAGAGTGAAAGGAACAGATTTTTTAAAATTCAAGTTTTAATTGTTATTGTGAATTAGAAAAAAACATAGAATATGAAGTTATATATGAAGTTCTGTAAGCACAATCTCTAAGCCTGATTTCCTGATTTGTGTCTCATGGTTGGTTGATAAATTTTTTTTCATGCAACTGTGTCACTTGTCTGTCTGCAGTCAAACCTCTGTCAGAGGACTGGCTGGCAGATCTTCCCAAGTTTATTTTGTCTAACACAGTACATATTTTCATTTGGTTGTACTGACCAATGAGTTATGTCCAGTGAGTTTAATGAGGAGACACACAGACAGAATCATAGCATAGGAAACCAGATAAAAAAAGGGTACACAGGAACTGTATATTTGTTCAGGTAATGTGGTGTGAAAATATTTGCAGTGCTGGAAATAGTATACTACTTTTCAAACTGATCATATAAATCACTTTTCTGGTCTAGAAAATGTTGGAAGAACAATCAGCAGTCATATCTCTTCAACCAGAAGGCTGGAATTTAATGTGGGAGCTGAACTGATATTTCTACCAACACCACGTGACCTTTCTCAAGAACAATTTAATTTCTCCAGTAGAGTTGAGAGTAAACCAATACCACAGTCACAGCTTTCAGTAATTATCTCTTCCTATGAACAAACAATTGGTAATTTTTTTTCATAAATTTATGTTTACAGCTAAGATGTAATATCATTCTGGCTATCTGTGTTCATATGTTTATTCCATTGTTATTTTCCTCTGTCAGACAGCTATAACTGTCTGAAAGCTGGTTTCCAGAAATACACAATGTTCTTTCTGTTGATCCAGAAAATCTGCATTAGGACCTAAACAAGCCACTAATTGGTTCATAACCTCTACAGTTGTCTCATCTTACGAAAAAGTATTACTTCAGTGGTATTATACTGATTAATCCCAAATTAAAAATCTGCTGTAATGTTTAGCGGATTCATTTTAATGCCATGATAGTTTTTTTCCTAGCAAATAGACCTTTCGGATTCTGTGCATTTAAATGAGAGACCTAGTTGCTTGGCTTCCATCTTACATTCTAGTATGGCTTTACTCATACAGTTACAGCTCAGCACTACTACCTGGTTTTGCTTTATGACAAGACAGGTGAAGTGTAGCAGGTCAACAGATGCCGTAAGTGGTTTTATTTGAAGTAATGGATCCAGAAATGAGCCAGGGACAGTGCTACTGTGCTATATTCAGGCAGTGTTGTTTAGCAGGGCCAATGGCCTGCTTCCCATTTTATCCTTGAAGAGGAAGAAATTTGAGAGGTCTGAAAAAGCAAGAATACAAAATCTTAGGTAAACAGGTCCATAAATACATCCTACTCTTGTTTTTAAAGTTAGTAGAAATAAGAAATTGTACAATTGAAGGTAAAATATACAAGCCTAATAAATCCTTCAAAAAATATTCATGCATTGAATTACATGAATACATGAACTCATGTCTACTTCTCACGCAAAATTTGTTCAAGATTGAGTAAATGATTTAACGATGTAACAATATTTTTTTCTAATTGATTAAAAAATAAATAACAGGAATCCTTGAAATAAATAACCAGAGAGATCTCAAGGTTCAGGCTCTACATGAACTGGGAAATCTTCACTTTTATGCTGGAAACAAAAGGTACACAGTTACTGGATTAAAAAAGAGCATTATTTCATTTTTTTAATTGGCATTCATATACCCTTGAACTGTCTTGTAAGTTCTTGTGCTCAAATCCGTATAACTTATTTTGTCTAACACACTATTACCTATATTTTGAGAGTCTTTTTTAATATAAATTGTTTATTTTCCTTAGCTAGCTAACTGTAATTAAGCAAATTAATTAAGCATCTATATGTGTTTTTAAGAAGTAATATCTATTGCTTGACAATTTAATTTTAGTGTAAGTCCCAATAAGTCTGTTGATCAGGAATGGTATCTTTTTGTGTTGCAGAAACTGTATTTCAGTTTTTGACCTAATCAGAATTAGTTATATCTCAGGCAATAAAGGTAAAATGAAGCGAGTCTTATCTTCCACTTTGGAAAATGTCAGCAATATGATGAGAACGTTTTTTATGTGTTACAGAGCTGCTTTCAAATATTGGTGTCAAGCCCTTGATGAAACACTCAACATTGCTGATGCTCTTAGCAACTGGCAAGAGTTAGGTTTTCCAAAAAATGCTACAGACTGCTCTGCAGTTGGAAGATCAACTGATACTAGTCAGAAATTTCTTTCTCAGGCTGGAGTTTGGGGATGTTTACATGCAGCAGTCTTAGTGGCTAAGATAGCTCAGTAAGTATTTTTTATTTTATTGTATTTCTTTCATATTTTAAAGAAATGGCTCATCCAGGACGGTAGGCAACTTGAAATTAATTTAAAAACACTGATGAGTTGCTATAAGAAAGAGTCATCAAAAGCAGAGGAATTTTTCCTTTCAGGAAGAAAGTTGCTCTTTTGGAGAATATTGTTTGTTCCCTTTTCTTGGGTGCTCATCTTTGATCATAATTGCAGCTGTATATCATACGGAGAGATCATTGAAATAAAACAAAATGATAAAAAGTCATAAGCACAAGGATTTTACAGTCATATTGATTTTCAATTGAAATATCACATCTCCCAAGTCATTGCACATATTAAATATTAATGTATCTTGAGGGCAAATTTACTGCCTAAAGTGCTCATTTTCTGATGAATTACAACTAAATGAAATTTGCATTACTGTGTTAAAGTCTACCATCAATAAATATTTCTGTCTGGTACTCCGTGACTGCTGGTAAAACACTATGGATGTAATTCTGAGCTATTCCTCAATGTATTGTACAATTTAAAAATGTACAAAATACACAATTTAGAAATACCTAAGCCAGTTCTAAATAACCTTAGAAGCATTATACCCATGAAAGGGCAGAGCTTCATCTGAGTAAACTATCTTACCTGAGAAACAGGTCATATTAATAGCACTGTAAAATATCTGTAAACTAAGGTAGCTTTTAAAGTATTAGCATGGGTATTTCAAGATGAAATGGCATTGCCACACTCAGAATTAGCACCCAAGAGGAAAAGGAGTGAGTTTAAGTTGATTCTAAACCACACTTCTTCTAATTCTGGTCTGTGGTGCAGTCTCAGGTCCAATTAGGCAAGACCCAATCCCTAGCTGCTTTCACAGGTGCTTGTGGCACATACCTGCTGCACTGTATACTATCCCTTTACAGCTAATATGTCCATTCCAAATCTTGGCAGGGGTCTGGAGGGAGCTATCCTCTTGGCTTCTCCCTCAGGCAGCTATTTTCTATTCAGACTGGACTTGAGCTCTTAAACATCTTTCCCTTGAGTTGCTCTTTCTAGAGCAACTTAATCTCAGGCTGTAAAATGCAGATTAAAGGATTCTAATATTGTATTAAAGATTTGTAGATCTGAGGAGTACCCTGCTACCAGGATGGTTTAAAGCTTTGATGAGGTACTGTGTGGGATTCATTTAATCTAGCTAGACAGCCACCACGTGAAAGTCCACGTGTGCTAGTTATCTTAGGCTTCCTTTATGGAAAGAAATACACTTTAAGGTGTGAGTTGCTTGACCTGCTTTATCTTTCTAGTTTTGTATGAGATTAATTTTGCACTTAGATTGCCTGTTTCTTTCCTTTAAAGAGAATCTAGACAATTCCCTTTGTCTAGGTATGTCTTTGGTCAAATGCTTCTTTCTTTGCATGGCATGGCTGAGCACTTATCTACAGAACAGGGAGCTGTTTTCCAATATGGAAAACATCTAGATTGTGTATCATTATTATACTAGATTAAAAAAAAGAGTTTGAATAATTTATATTGGATGGACACATTCATATTTCTTATTATTTGTTGTACTTTAGGTACATAACAACATCAAAGATGAGATTAAGAACTAAATACTGCTATTTTTCTGCTGTACTTTTTAAGGTAAGAATACAATTTCAGTTACAATTAATGAAGTTGACAAATTGCTTCTAAAATTTAAATCTCAGTAACACTCTATTAAAATATTTCTGTTTTCTTATTGACTGTAAAGGAAAACTGGAGATCAGAGGTAGTTGACAATTTCAGTTACAATTAATGAAGTTGACAAATTGCTTCTAAAATTTAAATCTCAATAACACTCTAGTAAAATATTTCTATTTTCATATTGACTGTAAAGGAAAACTGGAGATCAGAGGTAGTTGACAATTTATGTACATTAGATATGATGTTTTATTCTCTGTTTTTTAAAATGATTTCTGTACTATAGCCTAAAAATTATCACTTCAAAGAGGCTAGTGTCTCAGAGAAATAATGAAATACTGAAAAGTGAAGATGGCTAAAATATTTGGCAGTCAAATATTTTTTTCTTCTCTTGAAGTGTTCTGCTCAGGAAGAGCTGAATGGCATCAACAATAGCAGAGTGCTGTCTGTCAGATCTGTACAGAATCTTCAATAGATTGTCATAAATTTTCTACCAGGAGAACAGACTCTTTAGAAAAAGAAGTTTTTGAATCTTTTTTGGTTTGTAATACTAAAATCTCAGGTCTATAAGAAGTTTGCTCTAAAAATAGAAGATAGTCAAAATGATTCGGTTTCATTTACAAAGAAAATAAGGTCATTAAAATTAAGTTTTCAAACTTTCAGAAACCAACTATAGAGGAAATAAGTGTTTCAATTTACTTTTAAAAGGAAGTTTTAATATACCAGTAACAAAAGTGAGATAGGAAAAAGAACTGCAAGTATTCTGCCAGTCATATTCCACTGGCATCAATGCTTACTCATCCCTGTGCTACATCAGGAAATTAGTTGGCTTATTCCAAAACAAACCACTGTCACATTCTAACATCTTGTGTCAGCTATGATTGTGGCTGTGTGACCTGTGCTAGGCCATGTTAAAAACCTCCTAAGCAAAGGGAGAACAAGTTGAAGAAACAAAGGTAAAGGAGAATTTTGACTAGCTTCTAGCACTGTAATTGCTGGTGATACAAAGCTGAACAATTTTGATTCCTCCTTTTGACAGAAATAGTAGTAAGCATTTGTTCCAGTTGTATAATAGTAGAAATAATTCTGACTTGACTGATGTGAGTTTGATATTAATTGGGATAGCAGCAGCTTGCGGGGTGAGTGTCTTGAAAAATATAATCAATTACTGTCACTGTACCTTGTGAAGTTCAAGCCCGTAATTTGTTCCTTGATTTGGAAAGCTTTTGTAACCTTATTTAAATTCCACCTTTGGTATAGGCTTTAGACTTGTTAATATATCAGATCTGAGGATGTAAATGCGTATTTCTGTAGCATATCACTGCTAATTACAACAAGATAAACACAGTTGGGAAGGAATATCCAACATCAAAGACAATGTTAGCAGTCCTCCCTTTTTAAAGAAGGAACATTTACTTCCTCCAAGTTCACATCAATTTTAAGTTATATGATTTAAGCTGCACTAGCTGACCTAGTTAAAGGCAGAACTAGGGTGGAACTAGCTTTTAACTGCCTTTAAAGTCAGTAACTCTCCCAGAAACAATGGCTGAGGTGATGGCAGGGTGTCCTGTTTTCAGCCGGGATAGAGTTGGTTTTCTTCACAGAAGCCAGTGTGAGGATATGTTTTGGATTTGGGATGAGAAAATGTTGATAAGGTGCTGATATTTTGAGTTGTTGCTAAGTAGTCAAGGACAGTCCACCTTCCCGTGCTGGCCTGCCAGCAAGAAGGCTGGGGTTGCTTGGGGAGCTGGGAGGGGACACAGCCAGGACAGCTGGCCCAGGCTGGCCATTCCTTACCACATGGCACCATGCCCAGTACATAAACTGGAGTTAGCTGGGGGGTGGGAATCGCTGCTCGGGGATGGGCTATTGATCACCGGGTGGTGAGCAATCGCTGTATTGGGCATCACTTGTTCTTGTACATTCCTTTGTCAGTATTATTGTTGTTATCATTGTTGTTTCCTTCTCTCTTGCTGTCCTATTAAACTGTTTGTATCTCAACCCACGAGTTATTTCCCAATTCTCTCCCCCATCCCTCTGGGGGAGGGGGGAGTGAGCAAGTAGCTGCGTGGTGCTTAGTTGCCGGCTGGGGCTAAACCACAACATGGGGCAAGGACTTAAGGCTAAGTAAAATCAAACTAGCTTTCTCAACTTGTGGGGAAAATAAAAAGATTTTTCTTCTGATGGAAGACATTTTCCATGAAACATCTTTGATCTGGTAAAGAAATGTTTGAACACATCCCCAGAATCATCTCAAAAAATTTTTCCTATGCATTTTCCTTGATTATGGAGATGTTTAAATAAATTATTAAGTTCTTTCTGTCTGGTGATCAGAGGCTTATCCTAAGAATGTTCTACGAAATCTTTCTAAGAACCCCTTATTTAGGGGTTCTTACAGGTTTTTTAATCATTTTTTTTCCAGTGCTTCAAGAGATTTATTGGTGATGCTTTAACTTGGAATCTGAGAAAAATGCCATTGGCTCTTCAGGAAGATTTTTCATTACCTGGGGAGTACTTGCTGAGGAATCTTTCATGATTATTTTTCTACACCTAGATTAGTTTTTCTCTTTTGCTTGTTCTATGAAATACTGTCCTTAGACTATTTACAGCTTGGTGTTTTTTTTTTTTTCTCCATCAAGTTCACACAAGTTCACAAAAGATTTTTCATGGTTTTGTCTGGGAACAACTGGATACTTAAGACATTGAGTTTCATTTATGAAGTCATTTATTAGTCTTAAGGGTTGGAGTTTTATAGTGTTTCACTAATGCCTATACATCTTTTCACAAGTAGTTCATTATTATTACTTTCAGACCCTGTTTAGAGCTTCTCTTCCACATCCGACATCTGATTGTGACTTTGCTCAATATGAAATAAATGTGCTTATTCCTGGTATCGACTTGTTCTCTGATCGCTACAGAGCTGATATCTCTACTGTAGTTGCAAGTCTGAATTTCATTATGTTTGAACTACATTGTGCAAAACAAAATTTAATAGTAAGTATTATTTTTATACTCTGGAAATGAATTTTAAGACATCAAGTCTTATTTTTTTGTGTGGATGTACTTATGAGAGATGTCAGAAGCTCTAGCAAAATACCTGTATGGTTAGGTTCTGTGGCACTGAGGTAGGCAAGGTATAGCTTGCTGCTTGCAATTTTTAGAATATACAGGGTACTTGTTTATTCAGGAAGATGACAATACATCGTCCACTTAGCTAAGGCATTTTAGAGGAAATTTCCTATTATATACAGTTTGAAATACACTGTACTGAGAATTACTTTAAATGCAGTATGTCCAGAATGCTTTCAATAATTTTACTTTCACATTCAGTAAACAAAAGTCCCTTCTGCCTTTCTCCTTTCTCACATTCTCTTATTCCTATGTACATAGTTTTTACAGCTTCCCTCTTACGTTGATCATGTGCTTATTTCTTCCATTTACTGACTGACCACTTCCACTTTAATCCAACTTCTTTCAAACATGCAGTGCTGTACATTGGAATAAATAGATTTAATGGCTTACTAGTACTGAAAAAGGTGCATTTCTACGCATTTCTACACAAAGCTGCATTTCAAGGTCCACTATATTTTCATGTCAAGCAATTATTGTACACCTCTATAAATCAACTCTCAGCATGACAGAAGACTCCCCAGTAGAAAAAGTAGATAGTTTTCTCCTGCTTTAATGAGTTGAATCCACTTATGAAAAGGTCCTGCAAGAGGCAGAGCCAGTGCAAGGGAGGGGAAAAGATCGCGTGGCTGGCAGCAGGGTAGTAAGGAAAGGTTAGGATGTAGAAACGGGAGAGGAGTTAGAGAGGAGGAGACAGCAAGGTGTTACCCCTTTTTTGTCAGCAAACCAATTGTTGGATTGATTTCTCCTGGAACTTCAGGCTAAGTGTTTGTCTTACCTCCTGTTGTTGTTTCTTCCCATCCTGCTTTACTGGAGTCCACTTCATTATTAAGCTTTGTCTGACTGCCCTCACTATGGGAGATCTAATGAGATCAAGGAGCAGACAGTTACCTGGAGGCAGGCACACTTATTTTGACTGTTTGCTTCATGTGGCCATGCACATTTTTTATTCTTTCTGCACTTCTACTAGCAGAATATAGATCCAGGTCATAGATCAT
>NW_010554057.1:0-11277 GCF_000687285.1 Phaethon lepturus | reverse complement strand
GCAATTGAAGTTGCAGCAGGATGAGAGTTTTGTTTCCGCTGAATGCTTAATGTGTGGGAATGTTTTGGATGGTGGGCACTAAGTTGATTTGACACAAGTCAAAATAGCTCAAGATTCAAAAATAAGACTTCAAAGACTAATTTTGTTGAACTACTTAAAATATCGGTTGGAAACTGTATGGCTACAATTAAAACATTTGCTTCAAGCATTTGTAATCCAAATTCAGAAGTATTAAGCTACTTTATGAAAACTAAAAGGGCATTTGACAAAAAAATTAACAATGCTGTTAGCATTTTACAAGCTCAGGGACATTTTATAGTGAAGAAAAATGTAAAGGATGAACAGTAATTAAACTTTGGAAGTTCTTTCATTTTCAATAAGCAAATACATCTACTAGGAAAGAATCTGGTTTTTGTGAAAAATTAGGTAATAATAAATACAGGGGTTTTATATTTTACTAGAACTCAGTTTTAAAATTTTTTTGTTAGTTGCCCCTACAAAAACTTTCAATTTGAAATGAATGCAAATAAATTTGCCAATAAGCCTCATCACCATTCAGTTTATTTTACAGTTGGTATCATTTCACTTAGTTGCAGGACTTCACTGTGTTTATTTTATAAAGCTTACAGAATTCTATTATCCTGTTACTTATACTGAAAAAAATATGGCACCAAAATGCTGACAGTTTTAGAAATCCCTTATATCAACATCTTTCCAGTAGGCTTGCTCACTAGTGTTATAGTAAGAAAACCCACCTTGAACACAGACAATAATTTGGAGAAACTTCACTTTCTACATTGTGAATCACATATAAGATAGTATAAGGGGTTAGCTTTAGCCAGCTGAAGAACTTTTTAACACATTCATCCCTCATAGAGCGTAAGAGCAGTCTTCTTATGTGTCAGTGAAAGCAGTACTCCTGTATTACCTATATATTTGTGATATATAATTACAATATACATTTCTATAACCGTACCCTTTATGATACTTATGACTAGATGACCTAATATTTTCCTACAGATTTTACCATTGTTTACATTATACCAATACATTGTTTCTGAGATTTGCAAGGACCCAACTAAATGTATTGAAGGAAGAATCTTCAAGGTAATCATACAAACTTTCTTTTTATCACAGCACATTGTATTTCAAATAAACTTTTAATTTCTTGGTTAAATATAGTCTATTTAATATTTCTTCATATATCACTACTACAAAAAGTAATGCTTTAAAGTTCAGCTATTGCTTAGCGTTTCTTAGCACAATAGATTATAGAACAGGACAACTTTCTAAATGCAATTATTATGTATATTCTTAATGTTAGTAGGATGTAGAGTTATTTATACAGTTTTATTTTTAATGTCCTACAGAGACTGTACTTCCATCATTTCTTTCTACTCTCCATTTAACAAGCATTCTCCTTAAACATATGATCATAAGACTTTCCCTCCTAGATCCAAACTTTTTACTCAGTATTTTTTATCTTGTTCTACCATGCTTTTAAATGTTTTCTCATGTGCAACACATAAATGATTTTTTGTTCACAATGTTCTGGATTTGTTATTCGTATCATGGTGGAACCAGGTTGTCAGACTTCTGGGAACAGATTTTTGTCATTTCACTAATGTTTGCTTGTTGGTTTTGTTTTGGGGTTTTTAATCACTTGGGTTTTTTTAAAGGAATCTAACTTGTAGTAAGAGTCGAAGTATTATTGGTTTTAGAAACTTTCAAGGGAATGTTGATATGGGTTAGGGAGAGTAGCTGAGTACTATGAGAGATGTGTAAAATCTATGAAATAGATTTTGATAAGGGGCTGATTTTGGACTGAAACTCAAAGCTCCAGCCAGTTGAATTAAATTTTTTTCCTTTGTCAGGAGCAAGTTTTTGAAGAATACGTTTCTGGATTTTTTTCATTTTTGTTTTTAAAAGTGAAAGACCCATCTTTGAGATTTCACTTATTTACTATAAAATGTAAAAGATTTATTTCCATTGAATAACATTCTCCATCAATGTACTATTCCAGTAGCCAAATCTACTAGCAAATTACCTTTGAATAAATTTTATTTTGAGTGGTAAGGATAATTGAAAATTATTTAAATCAAAGGCTCTGTTATTTTTTCACAGATTAATGTACTTACAGATATAGGATTTTTTACGGAGGCCTTTCATGAACTGTCTTTGCTTAACTGTGGGGAGAGAATTCCATCGAAAATACCTGCAGGATACAGAAAAATTGAACAAATGAAGGTAAACACCAGTGAAGTGTAACATCAAACTATAACACTCAATTCTTTTCATGAAACTGCACATACTCCATGTCTGTATGTTACTACATATTCCTAAAAAATTCCTGAATTTCTTTCAATAGGCAGGTCAAATAGCAGGCATTGAATGGCTATAATTTCTCTCACTGAATAGCAGGAACAAACATAAATTTTGAAACATGCATGCTGTCATACAGTCAGTAGTGCAGATAATACTGTTGAAAAGATAATGTGTGATTTCATAAGTAGACATAAAAAATATGGGTAGAGCTCTTGCCCCATTAATGGCAGAATTCCCACTGCCCTAGCAAGGAGCAGGGCAGTTGAGGGGCAGCCAGGGCAGCCCCCAGCCCAGGGCATCGGGCACCTCTGTGGGGCCAGGGACAGGCCGAGGCTGTGCCGGGACATCAGCCTGCAGGTAGGGGTCAGGATCAGCGCTGGTGAGGAGAACTTGGCTCAGACACAGCCCCAGGATGGCAAAACAGGGCCATGGGGTTTGGCCAAGGCTGGGCTGTGATCTGGACCCTGCTTGGGGGGCCCGTGGCAGGGCAGGGCTGTGGGGACCTGTAGACCAGCCCTGCTGTGGCATTGTTGGGGCAGGGGCTGATGGCCCTGGGGGCTGAAATGGGGTCCTGGCCTGTAAGCAGGGTTGGGGGACCCCCAGGAGGTGCGGGGCAATAAAAGTTACTGGTGCCCTCAGAGCTTTGACAGTCATGTCACCCCAGTTCAATCACTTTGATTTTCTCCATATCTAAAGCCATATTTCTCCATATCTAAAGTAGTGATCTTACCTTGATCACTAATGTGCTACAAGGTTATGAAGCTGTTAACAATTGACCTGGGCTGCTTTGTTTTACCTGTGAGCACACCTGTGCAGGCAGATACAGTCCAGAGCTATTGGACAAGCCTCCCCCATAACAATTATGTTTTCCAAGCACATACCAAAGTAATCTAATAAATCATTGCTGAGTGAATGCAATCAAGGTCTCCCTTATCTGAGTGGTGCTTTTGAGTAGGTGTCACCCCATGACAAAATCTGTGTGCCAGCAGTAGGGAGCTGGATTGAACATGTGATAGAAGTCTAGTGGGACAGGTAGGGACACCCCTTTTGACAGCATCATGGATTTAACTTGATTGTACAGCCACATTCTATACATGCAGTAGGTTGATATTTCTAATCTGGTGATAATGACAGGCTGGTGCTGAAAGGGCAGTTCCTAACACACCTCCATCACTTTACATTTGCTTCCCTTACCCTGTGTTGCAGGGCAAATTGAGTTTAATGAGCTGATCTGAAGGGAAATTTCCCCCCTCTTCCCAAACCCTGAGAGGGAGTTTCCAGCTGACCCATGGCCTGACTGTCCTTACCCTGCAGCCTCACAATGGCTATAACCAGCACAGAGCAGTAGTATCTTTTTTGGCAGTAGCCAACAAATCAATGTCTAAGCTAATTAATAGGAGAATCATTACAATACATTTATGACAGGATGTCAAATGTTTATATTTTAAAAAAACAGAGATATGGACAAGCACTCCTTCTACAATAACCTGAAGTAGTACTAGGTTTTAAACGAAACATGAACTTAATAAAAAGTAAAATTAAAATATTTATCAAAAAAAGATGACCTTTTTTATTTACCAATGACACTTTCATACTAACTGCATGTGAAGATAAGAAGCTGAAATCTAGTGATTTTCCTCAGAGCAGAAGCTACATAACATTCTCAGTAGGTTGAGCCATAAAAAGTTATCAGCATCCTCACTGGTGTTGGTTCTGCAAAGCTTCTCTGTTCATGGCTACAGTAAGGAATGCATTTACTCCTTACTGATGCTAGTCAGATTAAGTTCTTTCCTTAATTTGTGTATTTTTTGAAGAGCTCACAGAGTACAAAGTTAATAAAAGAATTAATAAAAAACACATAGAACCCAAGTTGTGTGTAGAGCTCTCCGTTATGATGAAAGCTGGAAGTGATCTTTACCTCTGCCTTTCCCTTCCCCTCAGTAGACTGATTTGTCTTCTGGTGAAAAGGTAAAGGGGTTATGAGCAAGGACTAGAATTAGGGCTAGGGTTCAGAAAGCTGAAACACATATAAATGAAGGAAGAGTTGTTTACAGAGCCCTCAAGGAGGCTGAGGTCTCAAGTTCATCCTGACCTGTAGCTCTTGTTTGTGTTCCGTTCACAGATCTGTGCTCTGGTGAATAGCAGAGGAGGCATGTGCTAAGTCTGGAGTTAGGTTGGGATTCAGAAATGTAAAGAACATAAAGGCAATTGATGGTTGGTGTCTATAGAGCTCTGAGAATCTGGAAAGGATTTTTGTTGGTTTATGCCTTTTTCTCCCCTTGCTTCAAGCTGAAGAATCCTGGTGCATAGCACAGGAGATGTAGGGATAATTCTGGGTCTGGTGTTATGGTTCAGAAATGTAAAGCCCATAGAAGCCAAATAGTTGTGGGTATTTTCAGAGTCCTCAAAGTATAGTTGGAAATGCACTACACTTGTCCACTGCTCTGTTAACTCACTTATTTTATACTCATATAGTTAACACATGACTTATTTTTGGGTTTGTCCATTTTACAGGCCTTAAAGAAATTTGACTCCTCAAAATCTCTCCTGCATGTTACAAATTTACAGGTAAAAAAAATCTGAAAGAGTTAAAATTTTATGCTAGACATAAATATTTATTTCTCTGGAATCAGTTAGAGATTATTTGGTTCAGAAAATATACTTGTTATTGGTAAAAACCAGTAAATAGAAAACATATTCTCCTCAACAGTTTACCATTTCCTAAATTTTAAATTTTATGGCTGACCTCTCAAGGGAGAGGCAAGTACCATTATCACCATTTTTCAGATTGGAGACCTAATATGTACAAATCTGTGACCTGTTTGTACAAGCATACTAGTAGAATTACTCAGGGTTGGGGTTTTTTGTCATGATATGTAGGGTCTGGTGTTTATCCTGCTAAAATACCAAGAACATCAGCCATCTAGCCTTATAATTTCTATCAGTCAGAACGGTCTTCCTAGATTCGTCTTAATTCAGATTGGGGTTGAAGTCCATTTCTGGGGAAGAAAAAAAATGTGCATCTGTAAACCAGTTAATGAACAGTCATTTCTAATTTTAATTAAAATCACATGTTCATCAATGACTTATTTTTTGTTTTTCAGTTTCAATCATTTTCTTTCATTTTCCTTGTCACAGATCCATTGAGCCAGTAGGGGTAAATGTTAGCAGAATGTGGAAAAAACAAACTGAAAGTAGAAAAAGCCCACTTTTTCCTCCACTTTTCTCTCTTTTGTTAACAGTAAGCTTTTGTTTCTCCTACAACAGTTGATATTACAAGGCAGAAATGAGATGTCTATCTTGACAGCTCTTGATCTCACTAGTTTCAGATCTATTTTGAAGTTGTGTTTTATCTTGAGCTTTTGATTTGAACAACTTCACAGTCTCTATGGGGCTCAGCTCTATGTAGACTTTCAACTTCTAAACTTATTAATCTAAAGTGAGAATATTAATCTAAAGTGAGAAAAGTTATAGCATCTAAAGGATGCTATAACAAATAACAGAAAGATTCTATGAAATATGCTAGAATGGGCTGATACAAGAATTTTTTTCCTTGCTTAATTTTTCTCATCGGGATGTATTGTAACAACAGACTTTCCTTTGAGTTGACATTTCTGAACTACAGATTTACCTACATATTTTTGTGATACCTACATATCCATAGCTCATAGAGTGCTATGGACAATGCGGAAAACTAGAACTCACACAGAGTAATAGCTAGAACTTTCTAGATGCACCTTCTACTGGAAAATCGATCACTGAGGCTGTAGTAAGTGCTACGAAGGGGTGAAATATGTTTGGAAAGGAAAACAGTAACTCATCCATAATGACTAAGAGCATATTACTAACATTATTCATGTTAATTGTTAATAAACATCATTATTAATAGCAGCAGAATATGGCTTTAACAGGAAAAATGTAAAATATGTCATTTCAAATACTCCCAATTGTTAACTTTCTTGTAGGCACTGGAAGACATATTTAATTGGAGTCTATCTTTAACAATGGTGCCACTGTGCAGCCAACAAATTGTGAATAAATTAACCTTAGCCAAAATGCATTTCATCATTTGCCTTTCTGCCACAATAAATAATATACCTGAAAAAGTGGAAAAACACATCTATTCTGTTGATAACAAAAGCTTGAGGGAGACAAGCAGAATTACAGCATCAAATGTAAAAGGTAATTATAAGGGTGGTAGAAAAGTGCATTTATTCTGCAACTTGTTTCAAGCATAATATTTCCACTTTTAAATGCATATGCGTTAATGTGTCATTATAAACAATATTAATATTAAATTTTGCTGGAAAAATCAGTCATTATTGAAATAATAAGCATGAAGATTTTTCAAGAGGTTTTTTTGCTAATATTTCTAATATTTTTGGAGCTGTTTTCCGTTCTTCCTCACATATATTGATATGGAAAGTCCCAATTATAAATAGAAGAAAAAGGGGTATATTATTCAAATTACTAAGAATGCTTTGGTTCTGTGTCTGTTGTCTGAAATTTCATCTGAAATGTATTTGACAGTTGATGCTGATAAGAATTCAAGACAACAGGAACAAAGAGACACAATGGTGCAGCTCGTCTGTAAAGATGAATTAAATATGGCCATGCTGAAGGTAATGTTGTTCTGTAGGAAAAAAAGCTTAAGGAACTGCATATTGTTCCAAAAACATTGCTAATGCTTTCAATATAACAGAATTATGATGGGAGGATGGCATGAATAAGGGGACTAGAAATTTCTGTTTCCAATCCGATTGTAATCATACTAGCCATTCACAAAGTCCTGGTGGTTTGGTGCAGTTTTTCAAATGGTCTGGTCTATGCTATATAAATGTCCATGGGAAATATTGTCACAATCAGATCTCAGTATGACTGTTTCAACAACAAGGGTAAAGACTGAATGGGATTTCAGGGATAAAATCATCCCGGTTCAGAGGGTGGCGGCTGTAGAACATGTCAGAGACTCTTTGATAGGGCAGTATGCTCTACAAATAAATGGAAAACCATTCTCTACCATATGTGAAGTGTCTCAAATTTTTCATGTTCCTCTTTGTGATACTTAATTTTGGAGAAAACATACCACGGCTAATTAGCTTCTTTGTTTGAAGGGGTTTGTTTTTAGTTTTTGTTTTGTTTAATTGTAAACTTCATGCTTGGCAGTTTCACATTACAAAAAGACCAAAACTAAGGGCTAACATATTCTTCTTTCAGAAGGGTCTTCCACTTTGGAAGTATCTACTTTTGGCCATTGTTACAAACGAAGACATGTACAAAATACATCTGGAGAAATGGAGGATGATTTTGTATGGCAATTGGTGTATGCCATACATTAGAAACTTGAAAGTTTTAGTATAGTTTGAAATTAACTTGAAAACAGCATCTTGAAAATAACTAAAATAGAAATGTTAAATTAATTTGAATGGGTCTTGTTTCAGAGACATCATATATTTCTTACCCTTCGTATTTTTCTTTAACCACTCTATTCTTTTGTTTTTTAAGTAGGACTCTGAATTCGTTGAGGAAACTAGTCAAAAAAGGTTATTGGATGATACAAACCTTGGAATTATTTTTGAATTCTGATGAAAGCTCCACAACTGAGAGTTTATTTAAAATTAACTTTCTTTTAGATTTGGTTTTCACAGCTTCTTACAGCTTTCTTTGTCAGAATGACTGTAAATTACAGTTGAACTTTAAGAATACATATTGCACTCAAGGATCTGTCAAAGTATATATAAAAAAGAATGTACTACTTCTTGCAACAACCTTAATGTTGTATTTTAATATTGTATTTTGTTGTTTAAAATTACTAGGTGTAGTAAGAAGCATAGTATAAAATTATCAAGATAGCTATAAGATAAAGATAAGAATGAAAAATTATTAATATTGCTAAGTCATAAAATACATAGGTAAGCATAAATTGCAATAGTACAGGCACAGTTAAGATGTTGCTACTTTCAACATATTGAATCTGTAAACATGAAAAAAGCAAAATTAAACCTCTATTCATAGAAAAGGCATATTGTATTAAAGTTGATTTGTTTTAAGTTGCAGTGACAGTAGGCTATAACAGAATAAAATTTTTAATTTCTTTCATTATTTTTTGAAATCATACAATCCTCTGTTCTCCTCTAGGGGATTTTATTGATGGAAGCTGAAGAAAGTCTTAGCCATCTTGTGCAGAATATACAGGACAAATATGATGGGGAGATATCTCGATGTGCTGCTGAAGATTTAGAGGCTCTTATTGAGGCCAAACTCCAGCTTGCTGCTATTTCTCAGCAAAGGCATCAAGCAGCTCTTAGGTAAGTAATATTATGAACAACCTTATGTTGCATAGCCATGACTACAGAAGATAAAAAAAAAAAAATCCAGCAATTTTGTATTTGAAGTCTTTTTGTCTACATTAATATTCTAAATCTTAGTAACCAGCCATAACAACCCCACTAGTATATCTACAAATGTAAGTTACGCTGGCATTTCATTTTTTATTATTACTTAAAAGATCATCAGTTATTGACCTATGATTTCTCTGTGAGGTGTTTTTGTGATACAGTGTTATACAAAATTGAAGAAAAAGCTGCAATATTCACTGTTTTTGTTAAAGTAAAAGTCTGGTTATGTTAGGTCACGTGCTTTTTATAATCTTAAAGTGTACAGCAGAGCATTACTGTCTCTGAACTACTGAATTCTACTTTGTTCTAGAATGCCCTGTGTTACTGTCATAAAAGAAAGTTTCCTCTTGATGCACTTATTGCTGTCAAGTTCAAATGTTAAAATTATTTATTTTAAATTAATTTTATTAAAAAGCATTGATGTAATCTTTAACACATTAGAATAGATTTTAGCAGGCATTAATTTTATTGTTAGCAATAGTGGGTAAAATACTGTTGTATTTACATGGTCTGACAGATATTTTCTCCAAACTACAATTTTCCAATTGTGTGATTTTTTGAGATTCTGACTTCTCTTGGAGAACTTAGTTAATGAAGTTACAATTGTGCTGTTCTTTGAATATATGGGGCACACAGAAATATATTAACTCTTTGTAGATGCTAAATTCTGAACATTGTTTTGACGTTTTAGTTAGGAGTAGTCTTCTTTTTAGCATACCTGTAATTTTAAATTACTTTGTATAAGAAGGATAATAGTTTTGCAATACGTAATTTTTATTAGTGTCAAGCTCTTTTTATCTAATTTTTTATTAGGTTGAAAAATCTTTGAGCGTACAAATTGTTAACTAGAGATGCAACATGTAGAGGTGTAGTACTGTCGCTTGGGAGACTATGTTGAGATTAGGTAGAATGTAATCAGTATTTGTAACTTTTGTTACACCTAATCTGACTAAACTCACCAAAATTTTTACAGTAAGTCTTACATTATAATAAGCACCAAGCAAAAAGCAAAATTAATATTTTTTAATTGTTGGAATACTGGTGAAGATTGCTGTAACACTTTTACTGAGGAAGTGGTAGGTGATTTAACTGGCCAACAGATAAACCAGTCTCAGTGTTTTTTTTTTCTCTTACCCAATTAGCAAAAAAGAAATGTTTTCTATCTCAAAAGCAAACTATCTTCCTTCTCCCAGCTGTCTTAGATGAATAAACAAACCTCCAAATTAGATATCCTTTAAATAGCACAATCCCTTTGTGGCAGCAATAAAAAAACAAAATTAACAAGGACAGGAGCTTCACAGTGCTATATAGACTACTGAACTGAAAATAGTAAGAGTACTGCAGCATGGTCTTTCACCTGGATTTTGTTTATGTTATTTTAAAAGATTGAAATTTCCCCAAAGTTCAGATATTAGGACTGTAATAATTTAGTAGTAATGTCATTAGTGAAGATGTGAAGTAAGAACTTGTAGGATATTTGCAGACATTTCTCATAATGAAATATTAATCTATTTCTGTCCCTTTTGAATTAGATTAATTTACCGTAAATTTCTCAAAGAGAAAACAACAAATCAATGGATAGTGACCTCATCATGCTTTTGAATGCCATGTGGATTTTATAAAATTATCATATTAGCAACTAAGGACCAGTATGCAGACTTATGAAACCTCCTGTGCATAAACCCAGTTTACCTTGATACTAGGCTTGGTAAAACCTCTATTACTAGAGTTCTGACCCAAACTTTCTCACCCTACTAAACTGGTTCCAGTATGCAAGCCATTTTCAGTGCAGGACCCTTATTTTGACATGCAGTTATATGCTAGAGTGTAGTTTCTCTCTTGGCTTATAACTTGTCTCAGATTGAAGAAACTTCTTGAGAGTATCAAGGATTCAAATGGATGTCAAGCGTTTTATGCATCATTTTTTGTGACTCTCAAATTTTTGATGGGTGTTTAATGGCCCTTATATATTGATAGTGGTCAGGTAGCAGGAAAAAAACCCCAACCAACAAACAAAGCAAGGGTTTGGGTTTTTTTAACCTATTTTACAATTTTATTGCACTGCCATCCGTGGAAACTGCTGATATATCTGCCTCAGATAGAAATGAAACATTTCTTTAGACAGCTGAATGTTTCCTGCCTGCCAGCCTAGAAATCAAACTTTGCATGATATTACAGAAATTCATCATTTTTTTCCTTTGGCAAAATGACTTAGTGGTGAAATTGTTATAGTCAGCTGTACCTTCCTATTTTGATCATCTTGTCACTTTCTGATTCAGCTGATAAAAGGACGTGTATTTTGTCAAGGGAAATATATAGACACATCATTCTTGTTGACAGCAGAAGAGGGTCACAAAAATTTCATCAAGGGAAGCTTCTACATTACAGCCTCTGTCTTGCAAAATATTTATGCCTCAGAATAAGTTTATGTATAGGACTAATTCCAGTGACCTGAAGGAGAGTACTTACATGATATCCCCCTTAAGTATGTGAGGTTTCTAAATACCCAAATATGTGCTTGTCTGCTTATCACAGAATCACAGAATCACTAGGT
>NW_010554056.1:119150-120404 GCF_000687285.1 Phaethon lepturus | reverse complement strand
CTGCTTCGTGCTGGGTAAGTGCGCGTCCCCGGGCCCCCCCCTCCCCACCCGGGAACAAAACTTGCCGGTGACCTGGGCAGGACCTGGGAAACGTGCTGGGCAGCGTTTTGTACCGTTCTGCAGTGTTTTATAGCGTTTTGCAGCATTCATTCATGCGGGGCAGCAGCAGAGGGTCTGCGGGGAGCCCTGCAACTGAGCACGGGTGTGCAGCACCCTCCTCTTCCTCCCCCTCCTCCTCCCTGACTTGACCAGCGCCCACTGACCCGTGTATTGCCAAAATCTGCAAAGTCTCCAGCTGGGCTTTGCTGGCAACACAGAAAGCAGGTGGAAATTAAAAGGAGAAATCCTTCCAGACTGCTAGGACGTAATAAAACATCTAACTTGGCCTCTAAATACATCAGATGACAAGATGACATTGCTTATCGGACGCAGCCTGTTTTGTGTGGGATTTCCTATTTGCTAGGTGAGATTTACTGAAGCATGTTCATGCTGGAAGATGTCCTCTGCCGTTTGTTTCAAAATTAGAAATTAATTACCAAGAGGCTGCTTTAGGAGTCTCTTTTTTTTTCCTCTTTCTGAGCCACAGGGGGAGGACGCAGCCCGAAGTGCTCATTGAAGCAAGCATTTCTAAGCTGAGGTCAGCTGTTCTGGGTTTAGCAGACTTAAAATTGGGTTGGAAGTTCTTCCGTTGCCTGATAATTTTCACCAGGCGCAGCATGCCATGGTTTCTTTGATGTCCCTAGCATTTCAGAGGCAACAGGTAGATACTTGTGCAGTGCTTGTAACCTGTGTATCTGCAGCGGAAAGGATCACGTATGGGAACTCTGTATACCAAAAAGTGTGTTTATTTAAGGTTACTTAAAAGGGAAACTCGTCCTAATGCTGATCTTCCATGAAATCAAAGTGCTCTTTGAGAAAGCATAGATTTCTCCTTCTTCCCCTTCCTTCTGCCCTGCTGGTTTTCTCCTCCGAACCCTGGTGAATAATGCATTGAGCTGTGCTGCATGTAATGGTCTTATCTGTCCCGCGTAATTAACTATTTACTACGCTTTAGCTGGCGGTTATTCACGGGGAAGAGAAGGCCGCACTGTTACATGAAGCACATTCTCAGCGCTCGGTTGCGGGGAAAGGCTCCAGGTCCCTGGCTGAGGAGGGAGCAGTCCCGTGGAGAAACCTGTGCCTGATTTTGCTGCTAGCGAGCATTAATTCTTACTTCGTTAGAATTTCTCTCTCTGCTCTGTTTTCCCAGTCCCT
>NW_010554056.1:111766-119119 GCF_000687285.1 Phaethon lepturus | reverse complement strand
TCCCTACCCCTTCTTTCTCTTGGTTGGGCACTGTAACTTTCTACAGTGAGGAGAGCAAGAGCTGGTGATACTCCAGGCTGCCCTTTTCCATCTCCAGTAGGCTCGGTTGCAGCAAGACCTCTGCCTCTGTGCTAGGCACTTAACCATGATAGATGACAGTTAATCGTGGTTGAATGCTGGATGCATTTGTCTTTCGCTATATCGTCCTTCTGCAAAAAAAAATTTTTTTGAATATGTTTTGCACTATTAAAAAAAAAAAATCCACACAACAAAAAACCTTGCTTGTTTCTTTCTGCTTTACAGCCCTGCACACAGACAGGGCTGCGCTGAAATGGCAGGTGACAACTGAGAGAGCCCAGAGGTCACAGTGGAATTGTGAATTTTGAGGTTGCTGATGCTTCTGAGGAAGCAGGTGTTTTAAAATAAAAAGGAAAAGTAAAAGGGGGGGGGGGAAAGCTCTGCTAATAGACATGCCAGCTTCTTGTTAACACAAGCACTGAGGTAGCAGGCAAACTTGGAGTGCCTCTGCTCAATGCCAGGTCTTAATGCTCACGTGGGGAGTATGGTCTCTGTTCCTGTAAATCGTGCCACGCACCGTTGCAGAGCCTCGGCAGCAGGTAGGGAGGACAAGTTTTATGGCTGCGTGTTGGCATTTTTACTGCCGGCTCGCCAGCCCTGCTGCTGCTTTGGGACGTGCTCTCAGACAGCTTCCTTTTGTCACTAAAGCACCTTTCCTTGCAAATTGTTGAGAGCTTTATGAACAATGGAGTATTGGGCAGTGGTTTGTGATGATCTCCTCCTCAGAACTGTTTTTCTGGAGACGTGTCTACCTCTCTAGGCACCTCAGCCTGAGCTCAGGGGCTTTCACTGAGCCTGGTCCTGCCCCAGCTCCTTCCTGCTGCATTTACTTGTGGTCCGCTGCTGCTGCAGCGCACAGCAGGATGCAGAAGTGGTCTGGGGAGCCTGTCTTTCTGTTTCAAAAGAAATAGATACTGTTTGAGATGCCCAGACGGCATCCAGAATAAAACAAGGGGAGCAAAGTTAAGGCTGGTGGTGCTTTGTTGTGCCTTTGAGGTGGTAATTTCTGCTTCAGGTCAGAGCATAGCCAGTTGGGAGCATCCTCCCTGCCTTGTGACCATGGCCTCTGCAGGCTTTTTGGTGGTGGGGACCAAGCCCCCGGCCTAAAGCTGTGAGACCCGTACTGCCCAGCTGGAGAGCTTTCCCTAGCAGCCTAAAACTGTTGACTCCCAAATTTGCATGTGGTCCAGGCCACGAGAGGATGACACAGACTTTCTCCCTGCCACCATAACCCCCCGGCTGTATTGAAGCCGGGATTCAGATCCTGGTGGGATCAGCTGAGCTTTCCTCCTATGCGAGAAAAGCCTCTCTTAAAACTCATGCTTTAAGTAACTTTGCAACTGGCTGCCGAGTCCTTAAAATGCAGTGATGGTCACGGTATCAACTGCCTAAAAATAATCCTGTCTCATTCAGTAGGCCTGAGATCCAGCTGTATCTCAAGGTAACCACTTCCATTAGAGGTAAAATTAGGCTTTTTCTGGTTTTTGGCTGCGGTTGCCTGCAGAGGCGGCGCAGAGAGGAGGGAATGAGCCGTGCTCTCCCTCATCGTTGCCGGGAGTGGTGATGATTAGCACCACGCTTTACTCTGCAGCCTTACTTCGGTGTTTAGGGGGTTACCTGGGGGCTGGGTTTCACAAGGAGACTTGTTATTGCTGGTGGTGATGGATGAAGCAGGATTATGGCTCGGGAGCCAGGTCAAGGTCATGCAGCTGAGAGTTAGCAGGAAACTCCCATTATTTCTCTTAAAACCCATGCAGGCTTCCAGAGAGATGGGTCCACGTCTCAGTGCTTGCTGGAGGTGGTGCAGGGATGTGCCAGCAGCATCCCGCCCGTGCCCCCGCGTGCATACCCAGGGATGCTGGCTGGCATGAGGACGGCTGGGTGACATTCGGTGCTGTTGCTTTCAGAGTTGTGGTGCCTCTCACAAACATGCTAGTGGGTGGCTGGAGATCCCACAGGGACGGACCTTCCCCACGCCGGTGTTTGCTGTCGCTTCCTATGCCCATTTCTCCTGGCACGCAGTGCTGCACCATGCTGCTTTGATTTCTTTTGCATTTAGATGTGTTATTGAAAGAGGTAAGAGGGAATTGCAAATAAGGCCAGTAAAACATTAATATCATATTGACTCCCTGCATCTTTTGTCTATGCTGTACAGCATTGTGATTGCATATTCTACAGAAAATTATGCTTTCTTAAAAAACAGTTACTGGCACTATTTATGATCTCTCCTGGAAAATACAAAATTGCAAGTGCCTTTGTATCTTCTCTTCAGCTGCTGGGACCCCTGGAGTCAGGAGAAAAGGTAGCAAAATAAAACCTTTGGAGTTCTTTGTAGTGGTTTAAATTGCCTTAACTCCACATATAACCATTGCAACTTTCATCCTTGGACTTTGGTCGCAGATGCCTCCAGGAAAGGAGGTGGCAGTGAGAGGAGATGCTTTGGGTTTTCTGTATGTACCTGGGTACCTGTATATCCCCTTTGACCTGTAACCATCCTTAAACCATTACACCTTAGACCTTAATACTGTCCATCAATGCTTTGCAGGTTGTAGTCAGCTGATCACTTGAATTTCCTGGACTCAAAAATAATAGTAATAAGAAAAGATTAACACTAAAAGTAGCAAGAAAGGGAAATCTCTGTCTGTCAGCCTTTGCGAGACAGACGGCTGCACTGCTACCACAGAATTTTGCAGTGTGTTAGCATTATTTGTGTCTTCCTTCACTCCAAAACACACTCAGCAATGCCTGCATGTTATTTGAGCTCGAATGCCTCTTTTAGAAAAATACTTAGCCTAGCTTTAAAGACTAATTGAAGGCTACCACATCTCTGGGAAAATCCTCCTAAACGTTTAGAGTGTGTTGTGTTATAAATCCTTGACAATAAAGTAAAACGTTCCTCCTCCCTTTCAGAGCATCCCTGAGGTGGAGAGGACTCGAGGCCTCCTATACATTGTAAGAAAAGCATGTCAGTAGTGCAAAAGAAATTACTTCCACTGTGTAACTTGACATACCACTCCCATATGTGCCAGCTCTATTCCTGTAGAAAACCACAGCATATGGATCTGGTAGGCTGGATGCAGGCTGTGTTATCTGGTCAGGAAGCCACTTGACTTTGAGAAATTGAATTGCATTTATTAACTCTGAAATGCTGTTGAGTTAAACAGCTGTTAAGCACCAGCACTGTAATCTCGTATTTGTAATGACCCTGGAGGTTGTGGGTAATGAAAATATAGATGCCATGAAGTCAGAGAGCTGATAATCGCTGAAAATGGGGTTGGCATCCTTCATGTTTGCAAAGGGCTAGAAATCAATACTGGGTCATTACAGAGTTGAGGGAGGTCTTGGAAACCTGCGGGTGGAAATCCGGAGTTACTGCTCTGCGCTAGCAAGTTCCTTCTGTCTCCCTCGCCGCTGCAGAGTCTGGCTCTGTTGGTATTAGCTGGCACGTTTGATGGAGGTTTTGGCCACAAAGCGATGGTCATGGTCACAGCCCTTGCTGGCACAGACCCTCCCACCAAGAAAGGACTGAAACGCCATGGGGCAGCATTGGGTTCAGGGGAGGGGAGCATTAAAAACTGCACATACAGGGGATATGCAGCATGTTTTGGCTTAGTCACATAGCTAAATACCTTTTTCTCTTCTATAAGAAAATCATGGGTTTGCTGGGCAAATTTCTGCTGTGCGTAGGTGAGTACAAGGGAATCCCGAGCCCAGGGTGCCATTGCTCTGCCGTGGTGCTGCTGTGGATGCTGCCTACAAGCTCACTGCTTTTAATCAGCAAATCCAGTAATGAACCTGCTTAATGGTTCCAGTCCCACATTTCTGCACTTCTACAACTTGAACTTTTCAGGATTTAAAACCACTCTGGGAAAGCATCCCAGCGGGGCTCTGCACCAGGAAACGGGCAGCAGCCTGGGTGAAAACCTCTGGCGGCGTTGGATTTCACCCAAGGGTGGGATGCGATCCCTCTGGGCTTCCCGTATCCTTTAGGTGACGTTTGCTGGGAAAACAGCAGTGCTCTGTGTCTGAGTGAGTGGCAGAGAAGTGCCATCTCTGCACGTTATTCAGCTGGAAGGAAAGAAAACTGCATTGAGAATCCTCTGTTAAGAAGGAAAATAAATTGTTCCTGGGCTGCTCACATGGTTCAGTGACAGATTTTAGTCTGGAACCTGTATATTAAAAGTATTTAGTCAAGCTGCTGTTCTTTGCAGCCTGTGAATGCACCAACATGCACATCAGCCTATGCCTGATGAAGGCACCAAGACTGTGCAGCTATTTATTTGGGTTTTCTGCCTAATTAATTTTTATATTTATTTATTTATGTGCTTCTCTATAGGCAATCCATTTGAGTGAATAACATTTGCCCAGGAACCGACTGGTTTTTATGTTGAAGGTGGTCCAGTAAAATGATTCATAGTCCCACGTACCGGCATAATCTGCGTTTAACGCGCATAAACCCGTTGAAACCTGAACCAACAGGATCGAAGCGTATGGTCTCCACACCAACGCTGGGCACTTTTAACCTTGGTGTTAGCTTCCCTGTTCTTATTATAGCCTCAATCAACTGAAATAGCTGAAGGAAAAAATAGTCTGGGGGCGGAGGGGCAGAAGAGCGTGTTTGCCGTTAGCACATTCTTGAGTTCTTGAGCATGGTGGCCACTCGTTTCTCTGTGGTTTTCTGCAACAAGACCAGCCCGGCTTTGAGACTGAGCCGACATCTGGCCTCTTTTGGCCTCCCATGCTTTGTTGATGTTTTAAAAATAACTCTAAAGCATGGATCTAACGTCAGTGTAAGGTGTTGGGATGATGACGCTGGAAACCACCATCAGGAGAGATGCAGCTGGTTCCCGGGGCTGGCATCCCTTCAGCCCCTGGAAGCTGCTGCCAACCGTATGGGCTGTTTGCAAAAGATGGGCACGCAGAATTAAAATGGGGGTCACTGATTCAGCTCGTCTAGGTTGATGAGCGGGTATTTGGTGGTGGTAATGGTCAGACCCAATACGAACTAGGAATGGGTGAAGACAGTGAAGTCTGTACCATCCTGCATCTCTAGTGTATGTCTAAAACCTGTGGTTTTCCTCCATTAATTTAATCAAGGTGGATTATTTTTAAAAAGACCCTGCTATTCATTAAGGATATAATTTTCTTTATAACAAACTGTTCATGGCAGATTTTTCCCTCTCCTGATTTCCAGCCAGCCAGCAGCTGGTTTTCAGCATGCCTGGGTTTTGATTCCCATTCTCCTTCCTTCCTTCTCAGCTGGTTTTGATTTTATTTTACTCACTAAATGAAGGGGGGCGAAGGGGTGGCGGGGAAGAAAAGTATTTGTCATTCTACCCTATGCAGAATTGAGTCTAGGGACATGTAAGATAAGTCCTGTTCCTGGAAATGTGCTTGGCAGCTGCTAATGGGTAACAAGGACATACTGTAGCTCACGCTGATATGTGTGGGGAAACTGAGGTGAGGAGAGAAACTGGGTCTTGACTCTCTGAACAGACTATTTCAGTGTATTTAGTAGTTAATATTATTTAACAGTAATACTGTATGGCAAAAAGTGTATCCCTTGTGACTCAGCTAAGCAGGACTTTCTTGCACTGGGCAGAGTGTTGCAAAGCACCGGTGTTTATTTTGCATTTTAATTTTAATCAGATGTTCTGCATCTTTACAAAAGCCATGGAAACTGGTATTGGACCAATGTTAAATTACCCAACTATCTGGGGAGGGTTTGGCTGTTGTGTTGTAGGTGCAGGAAAGCTGTTTTCTGACGTGTTCCATAGAATATTGCACTTAGAAGAGGAATAACAGAGGCAGCCGTATCTCTGCTAGCCGAGCATCTCCTGAGCATGGCAGGGATCCAGCTGGAGGGGCTGGGGAAACTGTTTTCTCTGGGCTTGTTGAGGCAATCACTTGATACTGTAAAGCACAGAGACTCACAAAAGTAATTTAGTGCTTTGGAAGCCTGACACCATCCCAAAGCATTTCTATGTTTCTTAAATCCCTCAAATCCTCAAAAAACTACTCACTTTCATATTTGGGAGAACTGGAGTTGCCCTTTCCATGCAGAACCTAAATGCCTTTAATCTGATTTATTAACTCAGTGTAGAAAAGGGAGACTTCGTCCAGTGAGACCCTGCTCCTGGGGCAGTTATTCCCCTTCATTTTATTACACAAAGCAAAGTAAATAGATAGCTTCTTTTTTCCAGCCAGCACTAAGGAGATGTTTTGCATACAACTGAATGTCATCATGAAACCCAAAAGGATATCCGAGGTTTTAATTTTGGCATCCCGTTGTGCTTGTGAAGGAACGTAGTGATTTATCCATCTAGCTGATACTTTGATAATTTGTAGTCATTTCATTTTTTGCTAGGATGAGGATGTTGTAGGTTTTGCTATCATTTTATAGTTATCACAAGCATTAAAAGAGGGCACAAAATAAACTGCATAAAAATAACGGCTAGTGTATTATTTGTTGAAGTTGAGGTAGGAGCCAGCTGACTGAAAGCAATGCCTGTTTGGGGGCTTTTTGCTCTTTCTTTTTGTTTGTTTGTTTTTAAAGCAAGTGCCTCATTAAGCTGATGAGGCAGAACACTTTCCACCAGTGGATTTGATGGTATTTTTGTTAATTGGTGGTCAGGGTTCCCACTCAGGCAGGGCTGTGAGTTGGGGCAGGGTGTCACGGGTCACCCGTGGGCAGCAGGAACGGCAAGGCAGGAGCTCTGCTGCGCGGATGCCAGGCAGGCGACGAGCAGCGTTATCGGCAGAGGTAGGCAGACGAACTCCCGCGTGGGCAGGCTGAAGGCCGTAGCGGTTCTCATTTCAGTCTCCCAAATTGCTTTCCTCCTTGCAGAGCTGCCACCCTGGGTGCAGAGGACCCCGTCTCTGCTTAGCAGGACACCCCAATGCCTGCGGAGAAGCATGGGCATCTCCGAAAGGTGTTTCAGGCTGGGTCCCTTATCCCGTGGGAAAGCATCTACTGCGGCAGCCAGGGCAGGCGCAGGTCCCCCCGGGGACGGGCAGGGAAATCTCCATTATTGTGTGGTCCCTTTGGCAGGCAGTGAGAGCCAGGATGCGGCGAGGAGGTGTCACGCTGGGAAGAGAGAGGAGGGCAAAGGACTCCTGACCCGTGTACTGTCTGGCTTCGTTAGCCTGCTGCTCACAAAGCATCTTTAATTAGGGACCTAGCTATGGAGCTGATTGCTGGGCGCAGTGGAGCGTTGTGGGGACGCAGGGCCGGGCCGGGCTGGTGGGATCCTGGTGCTGGCTGGACGTCGTGGG
>NW_010554056.1:93018-111729 GCF_000687285.1 Phaethon lepturus | reverse complement strand
TGCGGCCGGGGGAAAGCAGTTGCAGTGCTTGGGTGCAACGTGCTGTGGTAGAAACATGGTGCCCGGTATTGCTTCAGAGCAAGTCGTAGATGCTGCGTTTATCGAAAGACCATCGGGCTGCTGAAAAAATAGGTAGGGATGTAGTCAACAGTAGCGCTTTCGTGTTGCGTGCCCTATTTGCCAGTACGATGAGGGGACAGGGAAGTGCAGCGTGCCGGTACAGGGCTGGCTGGGCGGTTGCTGGGCTGGCATTTGTGCCGAGAGCCGTGTCCAGCTGCCGGTGTGCAGCTGAGCTGGAGCCGATGCTTATTCGTGATCCGTTTGTTTCCGTTTGACCTTCTCCTGTTACTGCCTTTTACCGTAAGTCTTCATGCCTGGTGATGCTTATCCCCAAAAGTGTTTCTGGAGCATCATCGTGCTGCCTCCAGCCTGCCTTTTGCGAGGCACAGCCCTTGCGCTGGCTCCATTCCCGTGCCCATCCGGGCCACGGCCCCCCAAAAAATGAGACTTCTGGGGATGCTTCTCTGGAAGCAGCAGTGGGATGGTGCTGGCAGGACCACAGCACTCTCTTCAGACCCACCACGTGTTGCGCTTCATTCCCCAAGATGTAGAAGGCTCTGGCCTCTTTGGAGGGTGTCTGCTGCCCGAGCTTTCTGTGTGGCCAGGTCGCTAACAGGGGACCATCCCCAGCCTGGCCAAGCAGGGACTGACTTTCTCTACCAATTCTGCATTCGGGTATGTGTGCTCTCCCAAGCCAGCAAGGTTTTATGCTGACCCTCGCCGCTGCTTGTGCCTTTATGCCATGGCACCTCCCACCACGGTGGTCTCATTTTGCTGGGATTTAATGGAGTTGGCCAGCAAGTATTTATTCAGGGTTGGGGGAGGCTGTTTTCTTGAGCAAGCCCAGATGGAGGGAGATGCAGGGCACAGAGCTTGTCCCACAGCGATGCTCTGCCGCGGGACTGCAGCGCCTGTAGCTCGCTCCCCAAAGCGGCACGAGCAAAGCCACAACCACGTGTGTGTTTTTCAGGGGACTATCTGATTTCCTAAAATGGAGCTTTCCTAGTCCTGTCTCTCTTTATTTAACATTTTTTCTCTGCTGTAAGGCTTTTTCCACCCCCAGCCTGAGTGACTTCTCTCCCATCCAAGTTTCCCAAGTCCTCGAGTCCTTTGAAAGCTTTTGTGGCTTCACAGTGATGCAGCTGTCAGACAAGTAGAATATGGGGTGAGCCCTCTATCCGCAGACCTCTCTGGGGAGCTCTGGCTGTGCTTTGTAACCGTGTCCGTGCTGTGCTTACAGACCACTCCGCTTAAGTAGGAACTGGGTAGTTTCCTTCTGCTGCTCCATCTGCAGCCCCCACCCCGGGGAGGAGGGGAGGCAGGGAGGGGGGGATACTCCGTCTCTTCTCGAAAGCGAGCAGCAGCGGCATGTCCAAGACCTCCTGGGATCGGCCTTCCTGGGTGCTGGGAGGTGGGCAGATATTCCCCACACCTCCAAGCATTTGCTCTGCCTCCGAGATCCTCACCACACAGTGACTCAGCAGCGTGTTGAATAATCCGCACTCCCTCTCAGCACATGAAACCCCCCTGAATCCCATGAATTCCCTCTTAATTTACATCCTGAATGGCTACGTTGGGAAGGAAGATCCTGGGATCCCTGAATCCCATGAATTCCCTCTTAATTTACATCCTGAATGGCTACATTGGGAAGGAAGATCCTGTGGATTTAGGCAGGGTGTCACAACATGCCAAGTGAACAAGCAAGCAGGGGAGGCAGAGGCTGCCTGGTGTTGGGACCCAAGGATAGTCCAAAAGCACTGAAAGCCTCCACAGATGTTCCCCTCCAGTGGGCTGGTAGCGAGAAGGAAGGGTGCTGGAGATGGAATATTGCCAAGTTTGGAAGGGAGGAGGGGACCAGAGGAGCTGCCTGGGGAGAAGTTGGGCTCAACTTTCATGGGAAGGGATGGGGATGGGATGGGATGATTCTGTGCTGGTGGTGGGGCTTGGGAAGGCTGCTTGAGAAGGGGACGGGTCTCTGTGTCCCCATGATGGCCTGCAGGGTTTGGACACCTCCATCCATCTCACCGTTCCCAAGCCACTGTACAGCTCCGACAGCCCCAGGAGCTCGGGGTGGGTGCCAGTGCCCCTGGCCTGACCCAGACAGGCAGGGAGGAGAGGCTTTAAAAATACATTCCCTGTGCAAAACCAGGCCAGAAATAGCCCTGCCAGGGCTCAGAGGTTTCGTTTGACTGCGGGGGCACATCCCAGGCTGTGGTCAGCAAGCAGAGGTGTTAGCAGATGGCTCCCTCCTTTCTGATAGAGAAATAAATACTGTTGAGCCAGCCACCCTGTCATTCCTGAACACCATCATCTGCATTTTTCTGTCCCCCAGCTCCAGCCAAAGGGGGTCACATGTTTGCTAAACACTGGCTTCATTTTTTTCCCGGTGAACCAACGGAGTATTTGCAAGCTCTGAAGCCTTCGCTGAGCTGGCAGCTGCCCAAAGCAGCTATATTTGGTATATTTGGCCCTTTCTGGGGGTTATGGGGGTTCCAGCCCCAGATGCTGGAGGGGGCAGTTGTGCCTTTCTTCCTCCTTCTCCCCAGCTGGTGTGGGTGACTGACTTACCCTCTCTCTCATGTTTCTTGGCATGAGGTTTCTTGCACAGGACCTGAGCTTCCTGCTAGGTTACGTAGTGGTTTGGTTTTTAAGCCCTACCCGGAGCTGGACCCCATGGGGGTCTCCGGAGCCTGGTGCAGAAGGTGCTCCTTGGGTGAGCTGCAGAGGTTGGTCCCCAGCAACAGACTTGTACCTTTGTTGGGGCTCAGCCTGCTTTTTGGAGAAAACATCTGACTTCCTAATGCCACCATGGGAGTGGAGTCAGAGGCTATGTATAAAGTGGCAGGCTATAAATGCCCCCCGTGCCAAATCTGGCTCTGTCTGGGGAGCGCAAAACCAGGCTTAGGAGAAGGTGTGGATAGGTGCAGGCAGGCGGTCGAGGTGGTCCTCGGGGCAGGTTTGCAGCAGTGCTGCCAGTTCCCACGTCTGCAGTTTGTGGGTACGAGCTGGAGACCAGCCCAGCCCTTTACATGTGAGTGCTGCTGGGAGCGGTGGGTTTATTTTTAGTCCTACAAGCACTTGCTTCGTCCCCCATGAAACAATCTACTACCTCCAGCGGGGCTGGTTTGTTGGCTTTGAGTCAAAGCAACCCCCCTGGGCTCCTGCCAAGATTACCAGTTTTTTGGCTGCAAACCAGGATGTTTTTCACGCTTATCTTCTGCCTGCTGCCCCCATGTCCTCTCCCTGCCCTCCCTCAAGTGTTTTGGCTGAGAAGTTTTGGACTGGGTCTGATCCTTCCCTGGGCTCTGTGCTTCAATCCAGGCAGAGCACCAGGGTGCTGGGAGGGGACTCACTCCAATGTGACCCGGGGATGCTCCCAAGGGTTCCCAAGGCCCTTTGGCAAGGGTACCAGATGCTCACCAGGCTTAAGATGAAAACTGGAGCTTAATTATGTTGAGTTACTAATTAGCAGTGGACGTGGCAGCTCTGCTGAGTGAAAGCAAAGATGCTGAGAAATGCACTTGGTGAGGACTGGCTCAGCCGATCTGTTTGTAAATGTGGGTTCCAACACGAAGGGAAAGGTTGAAAAGCAAAATGAGGCAGCCTGAGGCTAATGAATGTGAGCTCCCTGTGTACAGAGTGCCTTTCAAGGCTTCCCAGGGCTGTGCCCACAAAACCTCCCCTGCTCAAATCCCGCTCTCCTGGAGCCATGTGGTACCTCCAGCAGGGACACGGGGATATGGTCACTGCATGTGGTTTTGTCACCAGGGTGAGTGAGTGGTGTGTCCTGGCAGGGATGGCTGTGAGTCTGAGATGGCTGGGGGATGTTGGCCACAAGAGAGGGGGACAAAATCAGGTTTGGATTTAGCCACAAGTGGCCGTCTCCTCCCCAGCATCAGTCCCAGCTGGCCAGTTTTGGTTTGGGCTTTCCCCTGTTTAACCTCCAGGGCTGGTACCTACCATCCCGCTGGATGGGGACAAAGGTAGAGCTTGAGGCATACTCAGCAAATGAGCTCCAAGATTTCCAGCTTTTGTTGGGTATTATTTTGCAACCGGCTTTAAACCACGAGGCTTGTTCTCGATAAAACAGAGCAAATAGCCACACCAAAAAGGAGAGGAAAACAGACTGTTTTCTTCTCAGGCTTGTAGAGAGAGCTAATCATTTCCGGGGGGGGAAGGGGGGTGTCACAGTATTTGGAAGAAGTCTGGGAGAAGATACTGGGATGTTTGTTCTTTGAGCCCAGAGCTTTGCTGGAGCTTTGCTGGTGCTTGGGTTTAGCTATGTGTGGCTGTTCATTGCCAGTCCTGCTGTGATACTTTGCAATTATCTGCAATCTTTCGGCGTTTAAATGAGATCTCCAAGCTTTTAGATGGATAACTAACTGGCTATTTTCTGCTCTTTGCTATGAAGCCCTGAATGGTTTCCACCAAAAAAAAATTGTCTATCCAGCCATAGCCATGATGGTGTGGTGACTGCTCTGCAGTCAAAAAGTTTCATCCTTCATCCAGCGCCATCAAGGGATGTCATGGGCTTGGGGGAGTCAAGCTCCCCTGTTTGCTGAGTATCAGTGAGCTACAGCCGTGCTGAGGTGGGTCTGGCAGCCCCTCCAACAGCACCCAGTGGGTGCCACTGAAAGGGTTCACAAATTAGGGTGTGTCCAGTTCCCATCCTATATAAGAGCCTCTATCAAGGGCTTACTTCTTGGATGAGACTGCAGACAGGGGGTACAGTCCAAGCACTGGGCGAGGAGCCTTCATCTGCAGGAGCCATGTGGACGATGATTTGGGGCTGCCCTAGCTGCATCTGGTGAAACCCAGCAAGCCCAGAAGGATATGGCATGTGAGTCTACCTTGGTGGGATCTCCCCAAAACTGAGACTGCCTTACTTGGCACTCGCTGCCCCAAACTTTCCATATATTCCCAGCACGCACGCATCATGGGCAGCATCCAGAGGTTGAACGGCAGAGGGCCAGGGCGGTGAGGCTTGCAAAAAATGCCGACAGCCTCCGTCATGATGCCTGGGAACCGGGTCTGTCAGTGCTGGCATTGCTTTGACCTCCTGTGCTGTGCCAGCCTGAAATGCTCATGTGTTCTCAGGCTCCGTGGTCCTCCCTGCTTCCCCCTCCCTCGAGGGTTTGCTGCATGACCCAGCAAACTGAGCCCAAGAAGCCCCAGAAAACTGAGGAGAAAAATGGCCGGAGAACAAAGAATGATGCAGAGGGTATGGGGATGTGAAATGCAAAACTTTTCTTACAGAGAAAGCCCAGGGCTTTCTGCTGGTGAACAGTCACCGGGGTAAGTGTGCGGGCTCTGCAGCAGTGGCAAGAGGAGGAGGAGGAGGAGGTGGTGTCCACTACCTTGTTTCTGGAGCTGTGAGCCCAGAGCTTTTGGCCCAGACTCCAGCTATGAGAAGTGCAACAGAAGAAAGTCCAGTTATTTTTCCCAAATTTTTGTAACGGCTCCAGGCCAGCACTGTTTTTCTGCTGAAATACGTGAGCGACTTGGGCTTTTTGCAGCTAACCCTCAGTAATCTGAACCCTGGGGGTTCTTTTGCTGGGGCTCTCCAGAACATCAATCCCAGGGCAATCAAGAGGATCTGGGATGCCTGAAAAAGCCTTCCCTCCAATCACTTCCTCACTGCCACTCTCCAGATGTTCCCTGTGAGGAGGTGAATGAAGAATCCTTAAAGTTACATCTTTTAAACAGGCAATCAGCGCTTTTCTCGACAGGGAAGGGCATTCAGCAACAGTCGTGCAGGTCCTTGCACTGAGATAAACGTTGCATGGTGTCTCCTTCCAGCAGAATACATCTTTGCACGCAGAAGGCAGCGCGCAGATGTGCTGCAAGGGTGAATTTTGGACAGCTCACAGTGCTGTCACCTAGAAGGATGCACAGGCCGGGGAGACATGGGAAGATGGCGATAACCCTCCATGTCTAGGTAGCACCTAAAGACCAAGCTTTGGAGGTACCGCATGGCTCCAGTGGGATGTTCCCAGAGGACTTTGATAGGACGAGAGGAAATGGCCTCAAGTTGCGCCAGGGGAGGCTTAGACTGGATATTAGGAAAAATTTCTTTACTGAAAAAGTGGTCAGGGCTGCCCGGGGGGTGGTGGAGACACCATCACTGGAGGCGTTCAAAAAACGTGTAGACGTGGCACTTTAGGACATGGTTTAGTGGGCATGGCGGTGTTGGACTTGATGATCTTAGAGGTCTTTCTTTTCCAACTCGTATGACCATTGTGTTCCCACAGTTCCTGATGCCATTTTTCCCAAGGGAATGGGAGCGCCAGGAGCATGCAAAAAGGGAGCTCTTGGTGGCAGCTCAGCCTTGATATAGTTGGATTTTGGAGCTCATTTATTCAGCAGCAGCTTACTGCCTTCACAAATGGATGCTGCTAAGTACAGAGACCTGACCGCTCCAGAGCTCAGTTATTTACAGCTCAGTGCAGCTGACTTACTTGCACCACCTTCTTCAGCAGGGCTGAGGAGGGAAGGAAAACCTTCTGGGATGAGAGCCAGGAGATAGAAAAATCCCTCCCTGCCTTTTTTTCCCTGTTATTACAAACACTGAACCTGTCCCAGCCTGATGTGTCGATAAATGTGGGTTTGGGGGTATCTGGGAAGCAGCAGGGAAATATCCATGGGTTTAGGTGGGGACCATGTGGAAACATGGCAGGAGTTTCTTCTCACTTTGACCTTAAAATGTGCATTTAAAGCTAAAGCAAATTCTTCCTGGCCAGCTGAAAACAAAAGAACTTTTTGGCCTTGCTGTGCCCAGCTCCGTCCTCGCAGCTTTTACACAATGGGCTCTGTTGAGCCTTGCTCCTCTTGGATGCTCTTTGCCTCTGATGTATAAAACAAAGCAGCCCTTCATAATGTTAAAAATCAAATGTCCTTGTGAAATGTCTCGATCACTGGCTGATGGGTCTGGTTTCCCCAGTCCCCTGGAGAAAAGGATTTGCAGACATACCCCACGTGTAGTTATGGGACATGTGGTGGGGGAGACATCTTCCATGGGCACGGTCTTTGCCCCGCTCCTTGGGGTTACCAAGCCAAGCCTTGTTGGCATCTGCAGTGTTCACCGCTGCAGAAGGCAAGTCCTCATGGGGAAGGCAGAGTTCCTGGAGAATATCGTGAAGAGCTGCTGGTGGGGAAAGACAAGTGGTGCTGTGCCTGCGAAGGACCTTCAGAGCTGAGACAAGATGCAGGAACACCGTGCAAGCGTGAGTCACGTGCTCGGGGATGACGAAGCCAGGCTCTCTCCTGGCTGCCCACACCTGTGCTCAGCCCACAGCCACGTCCAAGCCAGCACTGTCTTTTGAGCTGCTTTGATTGGCAAGCACTTAAAGCTCCCTGGGTTTTTGTTTTCACTTGTTGGGGTTTTTTTTTTTCTTTTTCTTTTATAATAGGGCTCATTTTCATGCTGACTACCAGATACACGTGGCTTGCAGCTACGCAAGCAGGCATTGCAGCCAGTTGGCAGTTTTCAGTTGCTTCATCCCCATGGTTTATTTTGTGTTTCTGCTCTCCCCACCCAAGGTGGAGCTGTCTGTTAAGGTGTTTACCTCTAGGTCTGTTCTGCAGGAGCAGCTGCATGGCCATCAGGAAATGTTTGGGCATCTCTAGTTGTTTTTGTGGTACAAGTGATGACTTGTCTCTAGGCTCATCCATGCTAATTGGGAGTGGGGAGGAGCGAAGCCAGGCAAAGGGCGGTCTGGCCATGCTCAGTTAACTTCTGCTTCTCTTACATCTTATGCTGTATCGCTCTTGAATTTCTTAAAGTGGCTTTGTCTTCCTCAGTTTCTCTGTGTGCTCTGCGTGTCTCGCTCATTTCTGCCTGGCTCGGTTTCCTCCTTTGCTCCTCAGTCCCCTAAGCTGCTCATCCGGCTGCTTTTTAATCTGTTCGCCTGCCCTGCTCTCCTTTCTCCCCTCACACAGCTCTCCTGCTCCGCACTCGACGCGTTTGCTGGTGGCGTTTTCTCTGCAAGCTGTTTGTCTGGCCACCTGATGGGCATAATGTTTGCAGGGTGCTTGTCCTTCAGAGTCCGGTGCACAGTCTTCACCAAGGGGTGACCCCTCGGGGTGGCACCTGAACCTCCCTTGGATGCTGGTGCTCGCTCAGCCATGTCACTTGTTCACTTCATTCATCCAAATTTGAAGGGATGGGAAGGGGATAAAAAAACCTCCCAGCTATCAATCATCCCTGAGGCTGCCTGGACTGAGATTTGCAGTCCGGCTCTCACGTAAAATTATTGCACCTTCCCTCCTCCTCCTCCTTGCCCAGTGCTTTGCTTCAGCATCCCAAACCTTCCCATTTCAGAGCAGGGCTTGTCTCTGGCTGAGGTGGTATTGCGCAAGTGCTGTAGGGTGAGCCCCTGGGTGATATCAGCTGGGGAGAGCTTTAAATTACAATAAACTCAGTTTTATTACTGCAACAGTGAGGGTTCAATGCTCCTTAACTCCCTTCCCTTGGCATGATAACTCACTTCGTCTTATCTCGAGCCGGACCAAAGTGTCTGCCGTGCTGGGAGGCAGCATGGGAGCCCTGGAGCCATCCAGAAACCCTGCCCAAGGCTCTGGGGGCCCCTCACTACCCAAATCACTCAGCGGGTCCCGAGTTCCCACTCATTGCCATAGGATGCTGGTACCTAAGCGCTGCGAAGATTTGGGGGCTGCAGAGGGACCACTCAGGGAGCCGCTAGCCATGTCCCATGGCTTTCATATGCAGACCACTAAATAAGTAGCTAAATTCTGTTTTGTTAAAAAATATGATAAAAATAAATAAAAATAAAAATGCCCCACTCTTTTGCGCAGTTGTTCACACGTAGCAAAAAATAGAGCTGGTATGGGATGCCTGCCTGCAATGTACTCCAGGAGCTGCAAAAGCACTGGCTGGCACTTTGGGACCAAGGGAGAGATTATTTATAGCCAGGCTCAGTAAATCATTCCTCCAAAGTTTTTTTCCCCTTCAAGCCTCCTCCCTCTTCCCCCTGTAGCATTACCCTCCCCATTTGTTAGCAACATTGCACTAGTTGTGCACAAACTTACAGGGAAGTCAGCAGCATCTCTTCCTTCTCTGGTCCCAAACCAGCAGGCACCATGTAGCAGGGACGCGTACCCAGGAGGTGAATTAAATCAGCAGCATGCAGCCAGAGATTTATTTCACCGCACTTGTCCCTCCGCTCCATCGGAGATGGATATTTGTTTCCAAGTGTGGCACCATGCAGATAATTTTTAAGGGGGTCCTTTGCTCAGCAGCAGCAGAAATCTGGCTGGGAGCTGTGGGGTTATTCCCCAACTTCCCCCGCACCCTTAGTCTTTTTGTAAATGGAAAAACTGGGAATTTAAAGTCCAAAGGTGTGTGTCAAGTGATCAGCAGAGAATACATCTGTGTCCTTACTTATTTATGACTTATTTTTTTACCTGACTTATTTTGAATAATTGATTTATCTAGCATTGAATACTTGGGAGGGTAATGGAGGATGATGCTGCAGGATCAGAGGGGTGTGAAGAGGGAAATAAACCCTGAGAAGGAGGTTTTGAAGAAGCTGGTTGAGTGTGGGTTTGTCCTGATGTCCAGCCTTGCTTTGGCCAATGCCCTCTGCATGAAAAGCTGTGGGGAAACTGCACGGTGAGGGGCAAGGGGATGTCGTTGCGCCATGACCCACCGCGGTGACACCTAACCCCGCTCACCCCTCGCCTGTCTTCCAGCCCATCACTTCATCGCGGCGACGGCGTGCCAGGAGGCGGACTACGGCTGGATGATCCGACACTACTGCCTGAAGCAGTTCCAGCTCACCATGGAGGGCATCGGGCAGCGGCTCTGGTGCGACTGGGACGAGACCGTGGGGTAAGTAAGTGAGGTCCCTCTGCTCACTCCTCCCTTCCTGGCGTCCCGGGACCGCCAGCGCCCATCTTTGATTTTGGGGTGTAAGGAGGTCAGCGGTGGGTTTTATTTCATGGTGGGGGGAAACAAATGTGCCGTTTCGCTCTTCTTTGCTGCTGACGCTGCCCTGACTCTATCCCTGCCGGGTCCATCTGAAGGGGCATCCCCATCCCCCTCACTTGTGGAGGGGCCACGAGGTGGGCGTGGAGGGGAGAGCAGTGGATATTGTCTAGCTGGACTTCAGTGAGGCTTCTGACACCATCTCCCATAAGATCTTCAGAGAGAAGCTGGTGAAGTATGGGCTGGTGGAGCACACAGCGAGATGGGTTGAAAACTGGCTGAATGACCGGGCCCAGAGGGTGGATCTTTTGGCATTTCTTTTGGGTTTGTTTTATTGCAAACCACCTGAATGACGCTTTCTTCAAATTAGCTCTTTCCTATTTATAATCAGCAGAGATGAATTTTTTGGTACCAACCATGGCATAAATCATTCTCCTGGCAAGATGGTTTTGAGTAAAGTTGCAAAGACTGGTCAGGAGTGTCTGTGTGTTGGTGTGAGGGCCTGAAAAGAGAAAATAAAAACTCTGGGCTGGCTTTCTGCATCGTACAGCGTTGTTGTGCCATGGCCCTTCTCGGGGAAAATGAAGCGGTGGACCAAAATGATGAGCTTTTGCGACACAAGGGATTGCGGCCAGTTGGAAATGGCAAGCAGATGTTGCCATATGCCATGAGTGTTTTGCACAAAAAAATTAGAGTTTTTGTAAGATTTTGGTTGATTTCCCGCTTCATGCCCCTCTCTTCTGTGCCACATTAAAATATATATATATGTGTGTGTGTGTAAACAGACATATATAGATAGCTTTTGAGAAGGACAGCTTGGGTTTTCTTTCCCCTTTACTGGTGACAAAATAGAGGGGAAGAAAAGAGAGTGGAAAGAGGGTGGGAGGGTTTCTGGTTCTGAGAAACCTCATCTGGTCCTCAAAAATGTCCAGGGCTGCTGCCATTGCTCCAGCCCCCGGCTGCCTTGGGGGTCTCCACAGGACCTATTCCCCTCTATTGACACCTTTGGAGGCAGCATCCAGATGTGGTGAGTGGCAGGAGAAGGGGATAACCACCTCCCTGGGTCTCCTGGCTGCGCTGGGGGTGAGCTCTCACCCCTGGGGCCATGCCAGCAGAGCTGTCCCCAACCCAGGCTGTCCCCATGCAGGGGCTGAGTGTGTCCCAGGGGCAGGACTTTGCTTTTGGTCCTGGTTTGGTGCTATCTGCAAGCTTGATGAGATGCAATCCATCTCCACCTCCAGACCTTCGGCAAAGCCATTGCACAGGAAGCAGAGGTGTATTAAAGAGTTTGTTCTTTATCTCCGACATCCTGTTTTTCTTCTAAATAGCTTCTACTAAACTTGTTATCCTTGAGGCACTTGGAGGAAATGTTGATAAACTTGCAGTGTTTAATTTGATTGTGTCCATTTGCTCTGTGCAAACACAAGGCTCGGGTTATTTAAGAGATGACATTCCTTTGATCCTTCTGTGCCTTCAGGACACTGGGAAAATCAGGTAGAAACAGCTCAGCTACTGCTGTAAATATACTGCTCTGTAAGGAAATGGGTTTCGGGTCGCCACCTCGCTCAGCATCCCTGCTCCCTGCGTGCGCATGGGACTCACCATCCCCTTTTAGGAGAAAAAGTACTGTTAGGAGATGCCCCAGCAGCAGTGGGCAGGGAGTGGCATAGGCTTTTTTGCCCCTCTGCTTTTAGGCGAAGGACTTGACTTCCACCAGGTGTGAGATGAAGAAATGGAAATAAAACACCTGCCTAGAGCCTCATCTCCTTTCCACATCTTCCCCCAAACCAAGGAATTTTGATGCTTGAAACCTGTCCAAAATGAGAATGAGAAATATTTGAAGTTTCTGCCTCTGACAGGTCCTGTACCATCAGCAGCATTGAGTTTGGAGCTGTGATTTCTCGTATGCGGCATTTAGCGGAGAATTGCCCGTTAGGCCCATCATTTACTGCTCAATTGAGAATGACATGATGGGAACATCTGGATAAATGAATTGTCTCAGCAGAGTTTGTAATTGTGGTTTATTGGCCATATTTATAGGCTGCAGATTATTCTCCCGTCTTACCCTCAGAAGCATTAACCGAGCTCTTGCATCTCTGGTACCGCTGCGTCCAGATGTACCGGAGGGGTCTCTTTGGACCAGGAGTGTTTGCAGAGGTTGGGCTTGGACAATGAGAACAAGCACCAGCTCTCTGAGAAGGTCAGTCCAACACCATTGAGCTCTGCTGGCTTTCTTAGTTGTGCTTATTTGGGGAAAGTTGATGGGATTTGATATGCAAAATCGTGTACTAGGGGAATCTGTGTGAGCCATTACGCGCTTCAGGAATGGGATGCCAGGTAGTTTTTAATAAAATAAGTCATTCCAGAAGTTGGCCATGAACGCTGTCCCTGGGGAAGGAAGGACTGCTCTGAGAGGTGTCTTCCCTTGGGTGATCTCGTTTCCTTCCCTCTCTTCCTCCTCAAAGGATAAGCGATCCGGTGTGGCCTCAGATGCTCCTGCTGGAGCCGTGCGTGCCGGTGCCTGCTGGATCAGCTGCCCACCTACCCGCTCACATGGTGTAAGCTGGTCTCTCCAGCCCCTCCACGGCGTTGTCCCATGGATCCCTGGCCTGAGAGCAATTTAGACCAAGCACCATGGTGTTTTGTTTTCCAGGGCTTGCAGTCACCCTGTTATTTAAAGCTGGAGCTGCATCGTGGTCTCCTCTGCTTCATGGTGGTGGCTGAGCTGCTTTGGCTGCGACCTCAGCTGTGCATGACCAATTATCCCAAAGATGAACTTAGCTATTTTGATTCCGGGTCCAGCTTCATTGGCATGGCGATTGAGCTGAGGGATTAGCTGTGGTCTCCCTCGGGGCAGCTATTTTGGGGAGGCAGAGCACTGCTGGCGGAGCTGGAGGTGCTGGAGGGGTTGGGCTGCCGGCTGCTCACCCACGAATGCATCAGCAGGACCCAATGACCTGTAGATATTTTTCCTGAACAGTTTTAGCTCACCAGTGGGCTGTGGCCGGGGGACAGCTTGGCACGGTGGTTTTTGCACGGTGTTGGTGCATCGGGCAGCAGCAAGCAGGACGGGAGAACGCTCGCTGTGCTGAGCAGTTCCGCAGCTGCGGGTGTCACTCCAGCCAAGCCGGGTGCCTTCATCCCAAATATATCCGCCCTGTGGCACACTTAAAAATCTCTGGGGAATGCTTTCCCATCGCCATGGGCATCCTGTGGGGAAGGAGCTCACCGGCGTGGTGTTCCGCCTGCTGGTCTGACAGCTGCAGCCAGGTCCAGAAATGTGCCGATGCTGCCAGCTCCCAGCACGCCTGGTACCCTGCCCCACTCCTACCGCCGCGTGGGGCTGCTCTCACAGCTGTGAATACACTCACAGCCTGTCTTCAGGTTATTTAGCCATTATCTTATAGACAACAGATTGATCCATTATCTTATTATCTCATTATCTACTTATTTATCTTCAGGTTTCCAGGTCCCTTCTGGATACCCCTTTACCATGTCTCCAGGCTCGCCCTGCAGCCTTGCAGAGGAAGGAATCAATTTTTCCTTTTAATTTACAAAGCAAAAGGCAAGCCTTGTGGTGTTTTGTTTGGTTGGTTTTTTTTTTCCTTCTGAAGCGAGGAATTCGGAATTCGGCATTCTCCCTTCCTTCTGAAGGGAGGATAGGAAAAAATCCCAATACTCGTGGCAAAAAGAGGGAGCTGGTGATCCTGTGAACCCTAACCGGTATCCGTAGTGTAACACCATCTGCACCACAGCGCTGGCGAGGAATAAATGGCAGATCAAATTCCAGTCTCAGTTGCAGTGGTAAAAAACCAGAGGCATTGCTTAGGATTTGCAGTGGTGTAAGCATTCGGATCCCGTCAGACCATAAATCAGTCCACGACTGCTTCCCACCAGCGTCCCTGTCCTGCCCACGGGTGTTCGTCCCCACGTCATCCCCGTGCCGCTCAGCCTTCTCCTGCCACAGCATCCTTTAAACCCAAACCGTTTCCATGACGACAAGAAAACAGTTTTAATTGCAGTTCACATTGGGTAGGGAAAAAAATATTTAGAATTAAGCAAAGCCGTACTTTTCAGGACAGGCTGCCTGTCTTCCTGCCCGCAGCCTGCAGTGGTGGGATGGCTTGGGAAAACCTGTCCTGTTCCTGGTGTTATCCTACATCAGCTCAAAACCCACAATTTTTAATATTTTTTTTAGTAAATAAAGCTAATCTTTTAAGGCATTTTTAAGGATTTTAAATTAAGATACTGGTATTTAAGGCAAAACGGGGAGGGGGCGAGGCAGGCAGGAGGAGGTGGCGCTTCTCCCCCCATGTCTAGTGCTCACTGGGGACACACTGACCGTCACGGAGAGCTCAGGACGCTCTCCATGCTCAGCGCTCCTCCAGCTGCCGGCATCCCTCCGTCCCTCCATCTCAAAGCACAGGCGAGCCCCTGGGAGCTGCTGTTCCCAGGAGAGCCCTCGCTGGGCTGTGGGGGATGATTGGCACTGGGAAAGATCCCAGAGAAGCCCAAAGCCCAGTTGAGAAAAGGGAGCATGACTTGGGAACGTTTTGCCTTGAAGCCACCAACCTCAGGGATGGGGGAAGCAGGACCAGCCTGAGTGCTTTGACCAGGATTTTTTCTGCATGTTCAACTGGATGGCCCTTGTGAGAGGCAAGGAGAGATTCAAATACCTGCCCATGGGGCACTCGATGGAAAGGCTTTTGTCGCATCCTCTAATTCCAAATATCCTCTTAACTAACTCCTCCGTTGCCAGCCAGGTTTTGCCCGGCTTTCAGCTGTCGTGAATAGCATGTGTCACGTAGCTTTGGGCTGCGCCAGCCATTCATAACCCCTGCCAAACAGCATTAAAAACAGCCGCTCCTTCAGTTACCTCTTGCTCCCAGGCAAGTTAGGAAGTCAGAGACAACCATCCTTAGATGTCGCATCTATAGATCCTCTGGCTGCTCTGCAAAGCCACAGGGACGTGCCTCAGTGCAGGTCCAGGTGGCTTCTCTACCTCCTTATTTACTCCAACTGGACTGAGCCATTGCAGAGCTTGTTGGAAGCCCAGCCAGGGATCTGCCCTGTGGTTAATCCCCCCGCTCTCAGTAACGGCCACGAGGCCCTGCTCAGCTGGTTTTAGAGGGCAGCCAGCCCTGGACTGTGGGGCGAGGGAAGAGAAGATGCAGAGCGTGGGTATTTCTCTGCACACCCCACCTCAAGTCTGATTCGGGGTTGGTGGCAGTCGGTGGCATTCAGGTTTCTTAGGTCCTCCCCAGAAAAAATCATCTGAGTGTTTTGCCAGGCATTGCAATGCCCAGGCACCCCTGGTGCTGCCAATTTAGGTTTCTGTCCTCATCATCATCTCCAGGGGAGTCACGGCTGCACCCGGGGGCTGCATAAACACCCGGCCCCCCTCTTCCCACTGCTGCCTGCCCTGGCAGTGGGTGACAGCCTGGGCCACAGCGGCAGAGCTGGTGATCATGCTGTGCCGCTCTATTTCTGCAGCAGCGTCGGTCACTGCTGTTGTGTTTTGCTTCAGCTGCAGCAGGGTCCCTTCCCGGGGCTGTAGCCAGCAGTAGCACCCTGACCCCCGTAGTGTCCCCGGCACAGCAGGGGACCTGGGGTCCTCTGTAGCATGGGACACGGGGCTGAGATTTGGTGATGCCTTTTTCCTGCTTGCAAGGATATAGTCTTTGGAGGCTTTGTTTTAGAAGGTCTGTGCCCTTGCTTAGCTGGAGAAGATGGTATTTTGGGAGATGGAGGCTTGCAAATGAGCTGCAGGGTTGTCTGAGAGCAGGTAGAGTCAAGCTTTTGGCTTTTAAAGAGAGTTTTCAGTCTGTGACTGAGGATTACACCTCTTTCGGGACACCTGAAATAGCGTGATCATCCCTGCAGCTCCTGGAGCTCAGCTCAGCTTTGCCTGGCTGAGTGTGGTGGGGGACGTCACCCTCCTAGGCTAGGAGGTGGGTGGCAAGAAGAGGGCAGAGCAGTTGTACTGGGCAGCAAAATACTCCCCTAAGAGGTTTCACCATCAGCACGGGCTGAATTCTCTGGTGGGACCATGCTGGCTTGGTGATAATGTAGTAACATGGCTCTGCTTGCTGAGAGAGAGAACCAGGTGCTGCAATGGGACAAACATTTGCTGTGGCAGGGAAGGCACACTCAGCCCCAGGTGTCAACACTGCTTCTCTCTGTTGGGGTTGTGGTCCCTTCTGACAAGGCATCGTAAGCAGCAGCCTGGGTCCAGCGGGTCTGGTTTCTCCCTATCCCACCAAGTGGAACCCTTTGGTAGCCCTCTACAGCAGCTGGTGGTAATGAGAAGGTCCTCCATGCCATGTGTCTTGGTGCTCTGCTTGTGAGGACAGATGATGGATGGAGTCTTGCAGGACTGTTCTCTGAACACCGTGAGACACGGCGGCTCAGAACCTGTGTGGCTGGCAGGGGTGGCCTCGGCTGGTGATTGGCAGCTCGTGTGATGGATGGGCAAGGGTCAATGAGATAAAGTGGGAGAAATTAAAGCACTCGGCTACAGTTGAGAGTTCAGCTGTGCTTTTAGTTGGCTGTTCATAAAACTATCATGGTCAAGTAGTGCTTTGTGTAAGCAAAGGGCAGAAAATCATCTCTTGAAGAGCATCCAGACTTGCTTTCCCTTGCCCAGGAGCGCAGCAGCCCTGGCTGTCGCTTCTACACTTGTAGCTGTTGCTGAAAATGTTTGCTTTTCCCTCCAGGCTCCTCCTGCTCGCTCCCTGCTGGGCTCTGGGGGTGTGTGGGGCCGGTGGATGGCAGTGCCCGCAGTGCCACCCGGCTCCTCCTGAGGCTGAGATCGCATCCAGCAGGGTGGCTTTAACAATGACGGGGGACATGAAAATAAAAGGGACAGGAGACAGGGTATCTTAAGCTGCAAGACCCCCCATCAGAATGGAAGGGCTTCTTCCATGCCTAGACAGATGGTCGTAGCCCCACAGCCACCTCCTCGCCCCGCTATGCTGCTCGCGGGGCTGCAGCCATGCGGCTCCTCTCCTCGGGCCCATCTGAGCTCTGAAATACAGCTGCTGCCTAAGTGCAAAGTGTAATTACAATTTATCCTTTCGCTTGGTGACACCATTGTGCTTTGGTTACTTGCATGTCTTCACGTATAACGATGGGAGCAGCTATTTATCAGCACGAAAGCACGGTCGGAGCCAGGGAAGGGCTAAGCCGGCTGCTGTACGGCCCTTCAATTTTAAAAATAGCTTTTATTCGCTTCTCTGTTAACTCTTTCTGTCTGGTTCCCGAAGATGCTTCAGCTCCTGAGATCTCCTAAGGATGCTGATGAACGGGAAATGGTAATTTTGCACATTGGGATGCTGAGCAGAAGCTGCTTTTAGTAGCTCCAGGCGCCCCGTTAATTAAACCACTGGACTCTGCAGGGGCTCCCTCCAGCGCTGCCATGTGCCAATGGCCACAGCAAGGCAGCCACCGCCTGCCCAAAAACCTGGCTGATGAGATGCAGAGAGGCTGCGGCAAGTAGCCGGGAAGCTTTCATCCCCCAGGCGGGTTTTTAATTGAATAGTCGGGTTTTGTTTAGCTCTGCTTCTCTAGGATTAGCTGTGAGTAATTGGGGTGGTGGTGGGGGTAATGACACATACCCATTTTTTAATGCATAGCCATGTTTAAAGGAAGTAGGATTTGAAACCTGTCCTTCCAGAAGGTGGCTGGTTTGGACCAGCACAGGGGCTGTCCTCTCTTTGCGGTGTCTCTTGCTCAGGGCACCTCCTCATTTTCCAAATGTTTGAAAAAAAACCCCAACAAACCAAACCTCAAAAAAGGGACTCCCTGGCTGGTGAGCGCTGGGGTGGGTCGTGGTCCTGTGGACCTCGAAAGCAGGGTACTGCGAATTGCAGAGACACGAACTTCAAAAGCATGCTGTTGGTTCAAAAAAGCCTTATTTATTTTAGGAAATGAAATGGAGACTTGTAAGTAAATTCGATGTACTTATTTCTGTTCCCTTTTGGCTGAGCCCACGCAAGCTAAAGGATGGTGCCACAAAGGCCCGCGGCTGGGCGAGCTGCTCCGTGGCTCAGGCTGGGTTTCCTGAAGGTCTTTGTCTAAAGGTGCCAGAGGGTTATGTGGCTCTGACCAGTATTTTCAAATAGCGCCAGTCCGTGAAATCCTGCAAAAATGAACATAAACTAACCCCCAGAAACCTTGCTTCTAGTTATTGCTGTAAATATTACTTCTGTTTTCATTAATTCTGTAAAGTAGTGAGCTTTTTCATTCACTCTGTAAAATGAAAACTGCTTGTGCTTTTGGCTGTGGGTTGGCATGTAAAAATGTGGTCAAAATGGCAAAACCTGATGGGAATTAAAACCCCCATATTTTTATACCTATCTCTACCTATAATCTCAAAAGAACACCTACAAAATTCAAATCACAATCTCAAATACAGTCTCAAATACCAAATACGCACATCTAGAATAGAAAGTATATAATATTTTATATTATAAAATCTGGGTGCTGGTCTGTGTTGCAGCACCTATGGGGAGCTGACGAACTGCACGGCGCTGATCGCTGAGAGGCTCGACTGCTACTGGCCCAACCGGCTGGTGGATGAGTTCTTCGTGGCCGTCCACAAGCAGTACTTCAGGAACTGCTCCCCCTCCGGCCGGGCACTGCACGACCCCCCGAACAGCATCCTCTGCCCCTTCATCCTGCTGCCTGTCCTTGTCACCCTGCTG
>NW_010554056.1:92456-92661 GCF_000687285.1 Phaethon lepturus | reverse complement strand
CTGCCGTACCTTTCCCGCCTGCTTCCCTCCTGCCACCCCACAGCATCGCGTTTTGCCAAAAGAGGAAAATTTTTACAAAATAAGAAAGAAAAGGCAGGGGGGAGAGTTGAAATCCTGCCGACCCCGCAGTGCTGGCGTGGCTCGGGAGGTGCTAGCGTGTGTAACCATGAGGAAGGCGGGTCGGGGGCGCACCATGGGCGGTGAA
>NW_010554056.1:91660-92005 GCF_000687285.1 Phaethon lepturus | reverse complement strand
GGGGTGGGTTGGGAGGGCTGACTGAGTGGGGTCTGCCCCTCCGAGGCAGCGTGGTCCCTGGGGGGCCCCTCAGTGTGGGTGGGCAGGTCGGTGTCCTCCCCTTCGGCAAGGTCCAGGAGTGGGGTCCCTTGGTGGGAGACTGGACTGGGATTGGGGGAGGACCCTGACCCTGGCATGAGTCGCCATCCCCAACAGCTCCAAACCACTCCAGACCCCCTTCGGTGCCCTGCTGGCTCAGGAAGGGGTCCCCTGGGGAAACCCAGCCACTGTCTCCCCTGGCCCACACTTCCCAAAAACCCCTGCACATGCTGGGCAGCGGGATGCCCAGCCTGGGCCACGCCAGGC
>NW_010554056.1:80119-91594 GCF_000687285.1 Phaethon lepturus | reverse complement strand
AGCGGGATGCCCAGCCTGGCCCACGCCAGGCTGCCTGCTGCCCGGTCCTGACTCCTGTTCCTCTCTTTTGGGACACACTAGCATTTTTTTCCTTTGCCATTTTGATATTTGGGGCTTTTTTTTTTTTTTTGTCAAGGAGCAGTTGAAGAATTAAAAAAAAAAAACAATTAAAAAAATCAGCATTAGTTGACAGCAAGCAGTCAGGGCTCCAGAGACAGCCCTGCAGCCAGGAAGAGCTGAAGAGGTTTTCGGAAAGACAGCTACCTGCCTTGGATAAAAATATATTAAAAAAAAAAAAAAAGCTGCAAGGAAGAAGCAGCAGATTGTTCCAAAAGCTGCACGGGAGTTACAGAAGCCGATTCCTGCACATGCTGGCCAGCCTCCATCCACTGACTGGCCGCAGGGGAAGGTGATGCTTTGGGGACATATAGGATAGTCTGCATTCCACCATTGCAGGGGGCTTGTGGGGGTGCAGGATGGGGATGAGCTCCCCGTGACAGTTCCATAGGAGCATTTTGGCCACGTGTGGTCAACCGTGCCCCCGGCGGCACCCCAGCTTAGGGCTTCGGTCAGCGGTGGAAATCGAGGGTGGCTGGAAAGAGTATAGATTAGTTGCATTTATACAAATACATACATATAAAAAGATATGTGTATTAAAAACTCCCAGCTCTTTGCATTCAGGAAAAAATAATTCCGTTTATTTCCCTGGACTGTGAGCTCTTCTAGGATGAGGTGTCATATTTTTCCACTGTGTAGTCTGGATGGGCAGAAGCTGATGCTTAAGCCTTCTTGTTACAGTATTTAACAGTATCCCAGCTTGAATATTCTGCTCATCTCCTCTAGGTAAGCAAAAACATGGCAAAGGGATTTTACAGGACTGCACTGGGCTTTGGTGACTGCAGCCCTAGCTGTGTGCTTACAGGGGCTGCTGGTACCCCAAGCCTGCTGCACACCCCGACACAGCTTGTTCCCAGCGCTCTGCCCCAGCTACACCTGCAGTGCCTTCCAGGCAAGAGCAGGGAGGCAGGGACAGGTGACCGCACAAGAAACAGGGACTCTGACCCCTCTTGCTGAAGGATGGAAGGTGATGAGGGTACCAGCGTGCCACTACAGCAAAAAAGCTGCTTCCTTAAAGCAAACCGATTTGGTGTTTTCAGCTTAAAAATAACAGAATCCTTCTTATTTGATAGCAAGAACCAGATGCATTTTCCAACCTTTCTATTTTTGTAAGCGTTTTATTCCTTACCTTCCCTGACATTACTATTTTGGCAGCAAAAATGTCTCATGGCAGTTGCCTGCTTAAAGTAATACGCTGATCCGTGTTTCTTTATAAATAGACACAGTGGCAACTTTATCCGAAGATGAAGCTCACGACAAGGCTCCCCTCCTGCACGCCAAGCTCTGCGTTTCATTTCCCTGCTTTCTTAGACCTCCAGTAACGCGTACAGGAGCCTGTGAAGCTGTAAGGGAAAGGCACAGGGAAGAATTTAACAAGCAAGGCTGCACCCTGCTTAAAATTTGCACCCCAGCTCTGCCATGCTAATGATGGAGGCAATTTTGGTTCCTTTCAGTGTCTGCAGAGGAAAGAATGAAGCATCATCATTTGAAGGGATAAAAAAACCCCACCAGTCAATGCCCGAGCATTACGCACACATACTTGCTCTGTATGAAACCACACAAACATTTATTTCTATGGTTTATCTATTTATAAAAGCTGAAATCGGTTCCCTCGCACCTCCTCTGCGTGATCCCACGAGCGAAACGCGTTTCGGTCTCTGAGGCTACGCCAACGCCCCGCCGGCTCGGCAGGCCCTGGCATCGCCCGGGTCAGCGGGTGAGCAGCGGGAAGCTCCAGCACACAACAGGCAGAAGACTTCTCGTGGCGTTTCCTCCGCAGTGATTCCCAAGGTACATGCTACTCTCTTCTGAAGGATCTCTGCTTGCGCATACTAGGTGTTTGATACACAGCTACTTACAGAAAAGGCAAATTATAGCGTCCTATCTTTTCAAATTACCAAAAAAGCCAGGCGCGCACAAGTGTTTAAAAGAGGGTGCAGTGCATTATTATTCTTGGCTGCGTTATTAGTCATTCACTTGCAGTGCAGAAGTTTGAAGAACACAATTAGGTGTTCTCCAGGTAACGGTGCTTGAATTTACTTTCATCAGATGGAACGGCGTCTGATGAACGTCCCTCGCCACATCCAGATTGGAAAGCCAAAGGCAGATTTCTTAAAAAAAAAAATCTCCCTTTCATTAAATTTTCACAGAAATATATAATATATATAATATATATATATAATTTTACTAATACTACACATTTACTTAAGTTACAGATTAGCCTGTATTTCTTTTAACTACTTCACACAACAAACAGAAACAAACAACAAAAAAAAAACCTGTAGCCCAAACAGGAGCCGAAAATAACAGTGTAAAAATTCCAAACATGTGACAAAAACATACTTACATTAAATATCATCAAGAATTTCAATACCAGAAGTAGAATTCCATTTAGCACTTGCATTCTGGCAAGCTCTAAGCCTTACTTGAATGACTTTTGGAAGAAGCTTGTATTGTTTCTGCTCATCAAAGGCAACAGTGTTGTGATTTGGTTCACAGGAGACCATTTTATTGCCAACTTGAAGCGTTCCAAAACCACGCCACCTTTTCTGTTTGGTGGTTGTTTTTTTTTTTCCTTCCCCCCCTCCAAACTAGGCAAGAGTTAAAAAAAGGTGTAATTACAATTTCAATAGTGATTTCTTTTAACTTCTCAAGCATATCTCATCAACAGGATATACAGTACAGTTCAGAAGAGTAAACATTTTTAAAAGTAAGCAAACGACTTTTTCAACCAACATACACAATTTCTTGCTGTATTTATGCTGAACTCTTCTTTTAACATGGACAAGTTATGAAGTTAGTTTTCTTCTTCAGTACAACATGGACACAGGACTAGTACAATCCGGGCTGGTTTTGTTGTTGTTGAAGTTAAGGACAACTCTAGTGTGGAAGCCATGGTCCTGCTATCCATCTCCCTTCATCATCTCGCATAGCGCTTAATGTAATCTTCAACTTTATTCCGAAAGTCCTCCTAGAGGAAAGCACAGTCAGAATTACCCCAAGCATGTCAGAGAGGGACTCACGTAGGACTTGCAGCGGTGGTGGATTCCCCCATTAGCACCGGTAGGGTCAAATTTCCATCAGGTGGAAGGCCCGCCGCTCTCCCCGAGACCCAGTACACGTTTCTGTCGTGGCATATGAGAACCAAGGTGACCGCTCGAGTCCGTGCAAGCAGATGTCCGCGCTCCGCCGGGGGTCTCCTCTGGGGACTGAGCTGAACAAAGAGTTTGCCATCACCAGCTACCAACATAGACCACAAACAGCCTGTCTCACCGGTTGCTGGTGCCAGGAGACAGGGTCCCAGCGAGCAGTAGGTACCACACAGCAAAGATCTGGCCATGGCTTTAGAGAAGGAAGGGAAGCTGTTCTTTTGGGTAAAAGAGGCAAGGCTACAGCAGGAACTCTTACAAAGCTGCATGCCTGAAGGTAGCTCTGTCCCAAATACTCATTCCGTCCTCCCCTGGTAAGTGCACAATATCGCAGGTAATCAATCACTGCTTCCTGCCCCCCCCCCCTTTATTATAGCCTAGAGAATTAAAAATTCATCAGCCAAGTCTGTTAAAGTGGTTCAGCGGAAACGTGCTTACACCTCTAGCCCTCCACAGAAAATGTAACGGCACTATTATATAACCTCTGTATCTATGGAAAAGCACAGATTTCTGGTAGTTTATCTTTATAAAGCACAGAGATGCTGAGCGAGAGAAATTCTGACATACTTTCCTCATTTGATCCTTGTCCAAGCCCGGATGTCAGACAGATGCTACATTCCTGTAATGTTATTCTGAGCCTGAACCTTGCCTCAGACACTTACAGCCTGTTATTAAATATGTACAACACAAACACACCAACTGGCCTGCGCTCCAGATTCACGTGGGGGGGTTCAGAGCAAAGTGCTGCTTGCTTGATTTCCACCTCCCAGTTTTGTCTGCTGGTTAGAATATAAAGCTAGAAAACCTGGGAAATTAATGTACTCATCTCTATGTTAAAAAATAAAAGAAAAAGAAAGAAAACAGCGCACCCAAGAGATGAAGAGGTTTTCAATGCAGTGTCCTGGTGCGCTGGAGCTGCCTGAAGAGCAGGGGCCATGGAAGCACTGAAATCCTCTCCCCACCAAGTCAAGGCTCTATTTTCACTAGGAGGGGCATAAAGTCTCACTGCCAGGACCTGAGGGGTCGCAGCGAGGCACGGTCCTGCTCTAAGCAACGTAACTCGTCAGCTCCAGGTTTCCCGATGCATAAAATGACGCCCTTCGAAGGCACACTGAGCGTTCTGGTACAGTCCACTCAGCAACGAGCTGAATAAAATGCAGTTTACAGACACAGCAGCAGTAGTTCCTGAGTTTAATGCCCCCTGTAAATACTGGCCATTCATTATTCAAGGACTTTAACATTGCGTCTTTTTTACTTTTTTGATAACAGTAGATTGAGCACTGCACTATATGCACCACGACTTTGTACTAATACTGCTAAGAAGGTCTGAAAAGAAGCGAGTAGTCGCTTTTAACTGTGAAGCTTGTTTTCAAAACAGGGAGAGAGCTACCTTCCCTTGCAGGGGCATGCAGTAACCCATTCTGAAATTTGAAAGATATGGTAAGATACTTAAAATGGAACTGGAAATCGCCAAAGCTAAAATGTCATCGTCGTGCCCCGCCCCGATAACTTTGCCTATTTATATCTTGTCTTCATCAGCTGTGTTCCCCCCTTTTTAAAAAATTTTAATTTCCCCTCATGTCTTGATCAGCTACGCACTGCCAGTTTGACTTAGCAATACAGTGACACTAAAACATTTGCTGGACATCACATCACACCAGAATAAAGCAGTAATTTAGCCTTTTTGCTAGAGCCAGCCTTGGAATGCAGCAGTATTTCCTTGGCCCCAGCACCATGGTTCAAACACCTCCTGATCAGCTCCCTTTTATGGTGGCTTGGTTTTCTGCTGGTGAGTTTTTCTACCGGCAAAAGGATAAAGGTTATCTCATGGTTAAAGTCCAAAATCAAAGGATCAAAGAATGATCCATCAGAAACATTGCCTGTGATTTCATTTTCCAACTGGTAAAGTGCATCAGAGAGATGTCCATGAGCTATATGCAAAGGGCTCTGAATCTCAAAGAAGTCTGAAACACGGGTTAAGGCCAAAAATATCACAGGCATGGAAACAAAAGTATAAACGCACACTTTAGGGAAAAAAACACCCACCGCTAATGGCTCCTCTCAAGAGAGGTACAGATCTGTGCTTTGGAAGAAATAAAAGCTGAGAGCATAAATTACAAGCATCCATTACAGGAAATCACTGTAAGATGCTTGACACCTCAGCATCGGGCAGTAGGAGCCCAGGTGCAGAGAGAAACCAACTCTTTAGGGCTGCAGAAATCCCTTTCCTCCTTAGAGGCCTATGAGACTGGCTGCCTGCACTTCTTGGAGGAGCAGCTATTCTGGCACAGCATGGCACCTGCTAACGGCAATATTCTGCGTAGTGACTTAACTCTGCTGCAAGCACACACGTTTCCATACTCGTACAACCGTACGCCAAGCGTGATGAGAAACTAATGCTACAGAGCTAATGCTGTCTTCATTTTAAATAAGATTTCAGATACCACGCAACTTCAATCCTTTGACGACAGTTCCGATAGCCAAGTGCCACGTTAAAGTGTTTTTGAGTAACTACTTATAAATAACACATCTATTAGAGTGGTTTCCAGCTCTCAGGCTGCCTCAGGCAAGAAGAATCTCTAGGTACCTCGAGTCTGTTAAAACAGCACAGAAACAAAAGAAAAGTGACATTTTGGATTTGTTTTCAGTGCTGATACATTGTGGACTACGTTGATGCAAACTAGAATAATTACTTATAACGGCAAACGATGCTGGAAACCTCTCATTTACTGGTTACGGTGGTTGTTCTCGGTATTATGGACCCATCGCTCGCAGCAGCAACACTCGCTGTCAACCTGTCCTTGTGCAGTCACAGCACCAAAGCACGTCAGTCACAACACTGCACCTGATAAATGAAGCCTTTTGGACTCATGGTGCTACTGGGGTATAGAGCTAAAGAAAAGGCTGCTAGCTACAAAAAGGCAAAGACCTACCTTGGCAATATCATTGATCTTTTAGACTAACCAAAACAGCGACACTTCCTAGTAGTTTTTTGTTTGTTTTACAACCATCCAGGGTCGCTAAGACTCTTAGTTACAATCCACAATGTAGTGGAAAGCGAATGAATTAACTGAGGGCTTGATTGCATGTTATTTCCTACGCTTGTGTTTCTCTGAGAGATAGGTCACTAAAAGAAATTGGGCACAAAGCTAAGAAATACCACTGGACATGCAATAGGGCCAACTGCATCTTCACTGTATCTATAAAATCTAAGAGCAGTGCAGTACAGACAGCTCGGAGCATCCTCCAGTTTTTCACCCCTAACTTTACGAGGTTTTCAAATGGGAAGATGGGCTCTTGGCACTGACTTAGAAGCAGGACCTCAGCGAAGAAGGAAGGCTCCAGAAATCCATGCCGTCACTTAGGCTGACTCGCCAGATGAAGGAACTGACAGCGTTGGCAAGATTATGTTAACACAGTAACACAGCATGTGAACCTGGCTGCTGAACAGGACGTTCTCATCCCGTAGCTGTAATATTCCATCTTCGCATGCCATACGGCTTAACAGTTCCTGATTAACGGGGGGCACTTTTCTACCTGCACATCTGTTTTCGTGTGGTGCTGAATAATCAGAAGCAAAAAAATTAAATCAGAGCAGCACATATTCTGCATTATAAAGAGGCACATGTAAAATCCTGCTAGGAATGCTAAGGGAAAGAAGAGGGACTTGTTTCATGGGAAGTGAATCTGGAGATGCGCTGTTCACCTGACACATGGCTGTTGCGTGTGCAAGCACCCATCGCCATGCAGTACATACCTGTCCTGATACTCCCTGCGACATAAAGCAGTGCATTTTGCCCTCTCTTAGCTTCCCTTCAAGGACAGATCCTAAGCGTACGACTACTAGAAAGATGGGCCAGAAAGCAAGTTGTGCAAAACACCTACTCTTATTAAAAAAACAAAGCCTACCCACTTGAAGGGAGCCTCCTTCTCCGATTATTTCTGCAGGAGACTCCAAAGAACTGTACCCACCCCCAAGTCTTCATTAGTGCCCTGAGCCCCATCCATCCTTTGATGCCAAGACAGACACCGATGAGAAAAAGCATACCACCTCCCGCGGTCTTGATGCTGAGAGGCAGAAGAATCAGGAGGTTTGCTGCTGGAAATCCCCCACCATCAGAGCAGTTCACATCAATGACCATTTATCCTCCTGCCACAAGGCTCATCTCGCTGATGGCGGTGCTTGCTTTGCCCAGCGGGGCTCCTGCCACGTCCCTCTGGGCGCCGGCCACGTCCCACTGCTAGCTGGGTCGGAGGCACAGCTGCCTGCCTCTACACTGAAGGACTTGCCCACGTCTCGGAGTTGTCAGGCTAAAGACTGATGAAGGGGGAGAGGGCTGAGTGTTACTGTGACACTTTACTACAGAAGCACTGACGCTATAACGCATGAAACTTCATCCGAAACGACTCAGCCAGCTATGAAGCCCTGACAGGCCATCAGTGAGCGCTGGAAATACCACCTTTTCCAAGGGGAAATCTAATTTTAAACTACCATCGTTTATCAACCTCACTGTACAGTCTTTCCTTCACAAATTTCAACATAAAAGATATAGAGTAAGAGGCAGAGAAAACTGCCCTTGGGTTCTCTGGAGATGTGCTGGGTGGTGGGGAGGAGTGAGGCTTGGGTTTCTATCTGGGAGCAGTACCTGCCACCTTGCCTTGTTCAGGGCAGAGTGCCTGGTGCTAAGCCAGGAGACAGACTTCCTCGGTGCAAACCAAGTCACGAGATTCAGGGACCTAAATTAGGCAGAATTTGGCAGACCTTGTAGGCAGAAGTCGAAGCTCAGACAATGCCAGTATCCCCTTTGCACAACGGCCATCCCATCACGCAGCACAGTAACAGGATGGACACTACAAGTATCAGAGTATATGATTCAACAAATGCCTTCCCCATATCTTTTAAGGGGAAAAAAAAGGTATATGATGATCAGCTGGAAATAGGAAACTAATAAAAATGTATACAAAACAAAGCATCATAACTCTAAGCATACTCCAAAAGAGCACAGCAGGTTCTCTCCCAGCTCCAGCTGGATGCCGAGAGGTACAGATGAGCCCGGACACAGCTCCGTGGGGACTGAGGGATGCCCTGCCCCACATGCCACCCCTACTGCTCCCAGGCACCGGGCTGCAGCATGTCCCCTACTGCCCCACCTTCCAGGTCCCTGTCCCATCCCAGTCCTGACCCTGAATAAACAAGACCCTGGTGGAAGCCCAGCTCTGAAGGTTCTCAGTTCTCAAATCCAAGTACGAGAAGAAATCGTCTAAAATAGGAGAGTTTTTACAATTTTGGAGCAGACCCAAAGCAGCTTTGCCCTGAGCTGCGGGGAGGTGAAAGGGAGAAAAGAGCGATCCATGAGTAGCCCTGCGGGAAGTATTTGCTGCATGAGTAATGCTGGCCAAATCACTGCTTTGTTTGATGAAAATCATATGGGGACAATCAATCAAAGGGAAATTCAAAATCCATCGGTGGATGAAAAGTATGGAATATAAAACCACGATGTATTTCATAATATCATTAGCTGAAAACTGGGTTACAGCACAGACCATAAAGTTAAAACATACATCCCATTGAACTTCTCCTGGGTGTATTTTTGTCCTTAAACAAAGAAGGTTTATTTATACAAAGACGTTTAACAAACAACCTTAAATATATATATATATGAGGGTGTATATGTATATCACAGAATAACAGAATCACTAGGTTGGAAAGGACCTTCAAGATCATCAAGTCCAACCATTAATCCAGCGCCACCATGTTCCCTAAACCATGTCCTGAAGTGCCACATCCACACGTTTTTTGAACACTTCCAGAAAAAAAAAAAAATGTGTGGATGTGGCACTTCAGGACATATATTTGCTTTTAGTAAGAACTCTGGCCAAAGACATCAATTTCAAACAACTGATTTCATGATTTTCCTTTGTACTGTATGTTCTTACCAGACAGCATGATATATGCAATGATTTGTATTAAGAAAATATTAAGAAGCAAATCATTATCTCATTAGCTTTAGATAAAAAAAAAATACTGACTGATGTAATACTAAAACAATTCATTTCTGTCTCAACTGACGAGCTGCTCGTCTTAAAACCATGCCACACTGAAATGAGATTAAAAAAATATGGCAGACTATAAAAAGTTGTTACTACAAGGTATTTTACACTGAAAGTATAAACAACCCCAGTACGTGGCCAGAGTGGTAATTTGTGACAAATTGGTTATCTTTGAGGAGCACTTGGGAGACGATATATAGATAATTATGGAAACAAAAGGAAAACGCCCACCCCAAAACCCCAGACGAGAATCACGGTCTACAATTTGTAAAAGCTTACTGAAGCACGCACTCAGGAACTAGGTAACTTTTAAAAAACTGGGGTTTGACCCAATTTGGCACCTCTAAGAGAGGAGACTCTATTTTTTCAACAATTTCTACTGCACTGAGTTGTACTAATTAACTGCTTGTCTGCTGTTAAATTTTAATCTGAAAAAGAAGGAAGATCTGCTCAGTTATCAAAGCAAACACAATACTTCTCCGTGACAGCTACCAGAGAAGTTTGGAAAAGTTGTAGTGGAAACTTTATCGCAGGAATTAATTTTTTTAATTTAAAACAAATGTATACATAAGACTTACACAACTAAAAAAAAAAAAACAAACCCAAAACAAAGCAGATTCATCTCATTATCCTTAATATAACCAGTACCGGTACCACTTCACACACTGCAGTATTTGGCAAAATTTTTCTTCTTCCTACTCACAATATTGACCTCAGTTTCTGCCCTCAAGTACGTTAGAGACCAGAGACTATTCCCCCCTCTTTGGGGGCTGTGTTCAAGCCCCCAAGGGCTTGAAGGCCAGGCTGGCGAGTCCCTGCACGAAAACGCGCAGCGTACTGCATCTGTCCCTCAATCGTGACTACAACAACCCAGATACTGTGACAAACTCTGATCCACCTTCACGTCGTTTAGATTTACAATTCTGTAAAATTCAAAGAGACCAAAAAAAATCACAAGAATACTCAGTTGCTCCTGCCCTTCCCTCCTTTGCGTTAGACTTACACAACTAACAACAACAACAACAACAACAACAACAACAATAATAGTGCTATTTTAACAGAACACTATTTTAATCCAAAGCTTATCCCAAAGGTTAAACTCCAAACAACTTCTGTCAGGACCTTACTTGCAGTTTTACTTAAAAGTGCAGTTTAGTAAAGGGATCTTCTGCGCACCAGGAACGTTACTCAGCTCCAGCCAAAGCTTTAGGAGGAGGCTATAATAATCAGGTAGATTTATTCATTAGCCCTATGAAGTATATTTAAAGCGACCTTTTCTTTCTTTTCCATCTTGCAGGAAATAATGACTATTCACACCCATCAACTCACACACCCACTCCCATTTAAAAAGGAGCTGAATGAAATCTTTGAGTAATACAAAAATCTCAAGTATGTGGTGTTTTTCCAATTCATGTTCCTGCCTTGCTATCATTTCCCTGTCACTGTTTTATTTAGCTCAGCCCCTATACCAGCTGAAGACTTTTCCAAGCTCTGTAATTAAATTTTAATTCTCTGAAGAAAGGGAAGAGTGGGGGATGAAGAACCTATACACAGGTATCTCCCACAGGCTCCCGAGCCTAGCAGGTGCAGTCGAAACTGCATGGATTTTCACAGCCTGTGTTCTCTACTTCAGACTTTAAACACCGTTTCTAGACATCAAGCAATTCTGATTTTGCAAAATGGTGAGAAAATGCTTTAGTAGATCTCTTTGGTAGCTAAGTCCTAGGCGGAAAAAATGGTGGAATTTTGACTGCAGGGTTAAAAAAAACCAAAAAACAAAAAAACCAAAAAAAACACCACCAAAAAACAACCACCCCAAAACCACCACTGCTGTTTTTACTGCAACTATTTGGAAAAAAGCAGCATTGTGGGGAAGAAGAGAAACACTAAGTTTTGGACCTTTTTTTGAAAAATATCTGTACATATAGGTAGGTTACAGAATTGATGTGAGAAGTAGTGACCTGCCTGCCAGGACACTGCCCTGGGGAGAAGTCTAAGATTTGTTGCAAAGATAGAGCGAAGCATTAGCCCGCCGAGCACGAAGCAGCACATCCATTTGTTTCAGATTCTCAGATCTTAAGCAGGAACCATTTCCCTCATGCTTCCGCAAACTTTCTGTTTTTTGCCAGTGAAGCAAAGGTAAAGGGAAAAAAGCACT
>NW_010554056.1:30992-80088 GCF_000687285.1 Phaethon lepturus | reverse complement strand
AGCGGAAAGGGCTATGGATTAGGAGGTGTGAAAGCTGCCGGGGTAGCCAGGGATAACTACATCTAAATCCCATTTGTGCAAAGGAGAGGGAACCGAGCCAGCTGAAGCAGGCAAAGCGGCTTCCCAGAGAAAATCGTTCCTTGGATCAAATGCAGTGCGGGTCCTGACACCCTTGCCACATCTGCCCTTTGGTTTATGGAGTGGCTTGGCTGGAGGCAGACGGTGGAGCCTTCTGCGAGTCCTCTGGTCATACAGCCACTGCACCAAATGACTTGGGTTTTACCCTGACTGCGACCAATTTTCTTATGACCGTTCACGATTTCGCCCAGGTTGCTGGAAACAAAAGAAAACCTTCTGGCAGATTAAACAGGGAGCACGGAGATCGCTCGGTCACTCGGTGCCTGATGTCAGGCACGTCTCCCCGCTCCTCCAACGTTACTGGGGTCAGCCCGAGGCTGGCGCCAGGCACAGTGGCCATCTTGTCAATACGGTTGTTTGAAAGGGTTATAGAGAGAGCCCTTCAAGAAAATTACCTGAATCATCCCAATTACACTGATGTTAACCTCCCCTGCGCTGCAAACGCACTTCCACCCATGAGGATGCCACTCGTTCCCAAGAGAGGAGATGTCCTCGGGATCTGAGATCATAATGGATAATTTGCAAGGGCAGAGGAAATCGGAGCTGCCTGTGTCTGGTGAGAGGGTTTTTGCAAGTCATTCTCTACTCAAATAATGTTCAAACAAGCCTGACCGGGCAGGTGAGGCACGTGGGGAACTCGGCTCAAAGAGGTCAGACTCCCATGTTTGCATTCAACCACTTGCTGTATGTTTCCATTTTAAAACCATGCATTTTTCTAAAGAATGCAAAGCAAAAAGTTTCCTTTTAAAGCCACTTACTTGCCTAAAGCACGTAAAACAAAAGCTTTAAAACTTCTGCATTTTTACCACATTTCTGTCATTACCTCAGCAAGTCAAACCATCTGCAAGAGCTTAATCAACTTTGCTGAACCTGAAAGAGGCTCCATCCATAATCAGCGTTATTAAAGGTGGATAATGGTTTCTATAAATACTTTTAGCATTAGAAATGTGATGTTTTTCCTGTAGCACAATTAACTGTGCTGTTGCTTATTTGCACATGCCGTTTAATGTACTTTAAACTCACTGGGAAAAGGCTTTAAAGGCTGTAACATGGACACAGAACATAAAATGGGGAGGCGATCCAAGAAAAACCCCAGTGCAGTTCTCTAAATGCAGGAATACTGCAGAAAAACAAAATATGTATTCTATTGTGGCTGTCACAATTTCAGTGAGAACAACAAACACCAAACAGGGTGATTGGGTGTGCAAAGGAAGTGAAGGATTTACTGTGATAAATATGGAGATAAATAAATGCAATGACTCACAGGGCAAATTTTTATGAAAAGATGTTTTTGGACTGGGATGGTACTGTTGTTCTTAATAAGACAGTAAGCTGTAAGCAGAGAGTAATAAAAACCCCACAAGAAAATTAAACAGCTTCCCAAAAAAACACATCCTTTTAGGGCTAAATTCTTTCGCAGTGTGGTAAAAGCTTGGAAAGCTGAGGTTAGCTTCTAATGCAATGGATCAAATTCTTCCCTCGAGAAGCTCCTTCTGCCGCTTACCAACTCATAAACTGTAAAAGTGGTGTCCACAGGCACTCGGACCGGCTGGACACCTGTGGTCTGAAACAATCGGCTTGAAGAGAATTCCAGGAGAATTAAGATGCGGGGGCTTCTAGTTCTGATTTCTTACCTAGCCCTCCAAATCCAGAGACCTGGAGGGCTAGGGAAGGCAACGGAAATGACGCACATGCTGACTGTTGGCTATTGCCCTGCTGACGTCTTCAGGTGCCGCAGCAACATGCGCACGTTCCCATCATCGGCATGAAATCAAAACGGCGGGTGGAGCAGCTGACATCTGAGCGGTGGCAGCATACGTCAGGCAAGCGAGGCTGCAAGTTCTGGACCAGTTATGAGTACTGTGGGATTCATTACAAATCAGGAAAAAAAAGTTTGCTTACACAGAGATGACAGTCTTTTCTGGCCAAAGGTGAATATATACTTCAATTCCTTGGATACGCTTTGCGGGTGCATTTAATTAGAACGATTCTTCAATGTTTTGTAACCCCTTTTAGAAGAAATCGGAAATAAGAAACTCGCATTTGTTCCTGGATACTGAATCGAATATCTATTTTACTTGAAGAAGGTTAAAAAAACCCTCACGCTTTCATCACGTCACCGTTTTGTACCGTTAGAAATAAAAAGCAGTGTTCTTGAAGAAAATGTTCAGAACCAGCTACTTTCTATTAGGACAGAGACTTCAGAATATCAAGGGCTGGTGCAGGGCTATCAATTTAAACAAGGGAATGAGGTTAAGTGAAAACCTCATACTAGACAATGGACAAAAATCTCAGCCCATGAGAAACTCAAACATAAGTAAAACAGCACAGCAAGGATGAGACTACGCCAATGTAAGCAATGCATTGCCTCAAATATTCTACAATGCAAACAACCTAAAAAATGAGGGCCTGACAAAGCCAGCCTGAAGCAAACATAATGAAAGCAAGATCTGGGCATGCCTCCCCTTGTCAACTCTAACGATATTCCTGTCTTGACAAGTGCTAAATAGCCTTTCTGTTGCACATCCTTCCTTGAGCTAAGAGCCAACAGCATCAACTGAGTTGTTGACAAAGTCCAGCACTGAACAAGTTGAAGATGAAAACATACTCATTTGCATCCTAAATTCTTGTACCCAGATCACAAATCAAAAGCCTGAGGAGTTCCTGGAGGCCCAGATATATCCTGGTAGCTCTTTCTGAGCCTCTCTGGAAGAGCAGTGGGAGAAAATGTACACAGAATGGGTCAAAGGAATGGAGATGACTGTCCTGGGTGGAGAAATTTGCCATGTGTTTACAGTAAAAAAGGTAACACTTAAAAGAAAGATGAGATCGGCACTCCAGTTTGGAACACTGCAAGTCTTAGAGAGACCGTTTGTAATTATGACTCCGCAAAGCAATTACTCATACTTTTAAGTATGGTGTACCAATGTTACAAGCTCTGGGACAACCAGCTCAGATCCCTGGTAAAATAAACAGACACCAAGAAGAAACAAGAGAGTTGAGAACGGAGAAGGATAGCAAAGAGGTTAAGTTATAGCTTAGCTATGTCTTTTTACATATCTTTTGCAATGATTAATGGGATCATTCCATAGAAAGAACTGTCTAGAGAGCTGTCCTGAAATCTCCTGACATACCACAACTGGAGATGAAGCATCAGAAAACCCAGCAAAGATCAAGGGGTTCCTGAAAAACTGTAGCAATCACCACATTTGGCAAAACATTTCTTATGCTACTAAGTTTTAAAAACTATACCTTCTTACTGTTTCTATGGGTATAGAAGTAGCTGTATTGCCTCAAACTCTTTTCTGCCATAGCCCTGGATCCCACAGCAAACTCTTGGGAACTTTCTTTTTCATGACAATTTCTTGCAAGAGAGACGGTGACCTGATGAACTTCACATCCAAATAATTCCAAGATCGTAAGGAAGAGTGAAAGTAGAGATGAATTGAAAACAACTGAAAATGATAAGAGGTAAATCCAATGAGATGTTCAGATATTATGAAAAGGATAGCTGAATGCATGCAAGCAGAGCAGCTAGTATGATACGGTATACAATCTTACAATGGCTTTTACAGTGCCACTCTTTCTGTAAACCTTGAGAATTAATAATGCAAGATGAAGAAACAGTAGCTTCAAAGCCTTGACCTCAATTACTTCTTAAGCAATCCTAATAGCATCTATCTTTCTATTGTTGGAGGAAGAGCCAGCAGTACTGAAAATGAAAAAATGAGAGTTGTGCAAAAATCCTCTAAAAATTAATGTATACAGTAGTCTGATTACTAATTACTTCAAATGTGGCTAAATACGGAAGAAGAAAAAAGACAAATGCAAGTAAAAATATGCAGATCTCATGATCAGTATGAAGTAATGGGACTCCCCGTGGCGTCTGAACAGCTCGCGGGTAATTCTCTTTACCAGAATAAAGTCTCACTTAGTGTGCAAGAGTTTATTTGCAACCCACACATTTTTACCCATACAGCTAGGGAATATCTAGCACAGTCAAGAAAGGGCTTTAGAAGACACATTCAGCAAGCAAAGACAGCAAAATTTGACTGCCTACTGATTTGCAGACCATCATTACTGCTCTCTTCCCCCCACAATGCAGCTTTTCCTTGATACTCTTTACAAGCTCCTCTCTCCCAGCAAGAATGCCAGTTCCCTCACCCTCCTGTAGCCCTTTTGGGTTGCACCCAGGTCTCCTCGCCACCAGGTGGGAGAAAGGCAAAGCCCATGTCTGCTCCGAGCTGCACACACCCACATGGGCCAGACAACAGCCCACCTGGAGCATGTCCTGGCTGAGCTCGCATGGGAGACTTTCCTGGTAGCTCACTGACAGACCATCCTCTCTTTGCTCCTGCTGACAATTTTTGTGACAGTTATGGGAGCTGGATGTAAAGACTCTGCTGCTCTGTCAAATTTGATGGAAACTGATGTGTGTGTTCAACAGCTACGGGGGATTGAGGGGGAGGCTGGCATGAAAGAAGGGGACAGGTGAATGGCATCACTGCATAAGCCTTATTCCTTTACAAAAAAAGACTAAAAAGCAAAGCAATTGCTAAAGGTTCACTTCAGTGAAGCTCCAAGACAAACTGATGAATGGACAGTGAGGTAGACTGAACCCGCCGAACCGCCGGGCTCAGGGCGTTGTGATCAGTGGCACAAAGTCCTACTGCAGTACTCAAGGGGTTGATACCGAGGCCGATGCTGTTCAACCTCTTCATGACCTAGATGAAGAGGCAGAGCTTGCTGATGATGCAGAACTCGGAGGAGTGGCTGATACACCAGATAGGTGTGCTGCCATTCAGAAGGGCCTTGACAGGCTGGAGAATTGAATGGAGAGAAACGTCATGAAGTTCAAGGGGAAATGCAAAGTCTTGCCCATGAATACAAGGGGTAATGAATACATGGGACAAGGGGTGATGGTTTTCAACTAAAAGAGGACAGATTTAGATTAGATATAAGGAAGAAATTTTTCCCAACCCACAGGTTGCCCAGAGAGCTGGTAGATGCCCCATCCCTGGATACGTTCAAGGTCAGGCTGGATGGGGCTCTGAGCAACCTGCTCTAGTTGAAGATGTCTCTGCTTACTGCAGGGAGGCTGGACTAGACAGCCTTTAAAGGTCCCTTCAAACCCAAAGATTCTATAACAACAATGCCATCCACCAGTGCATGCTGGGGGCCAGCTGGGTAGCAAGCAGCTTTGCAGAGAAAGACCTTGGTGTCCTGGTGGTGACCAAGCTGACCATGAACCACCAAAGACGACTGCCAGCATCGTGGGCTATACTATGAAGAGCACTGGCAGCAAGTCAAGGGAGGTGATCCTTTCACTCCTCTCAGGCCTGATGAAACACATCTGGAGTGCTGTGCTCAGTTCCAGGCTCCTTCAGGACTAGAGAGATAAGGACTTCCTAGAGTGAGCTTAGCAAAGGGCCACAAAGATGATTAATGCATTGGAGCATACAAGGAGGCAGTCAAATTTTGCTGTCTTTGCCTGCTGAATATATCTTTTAAAGCCCTTTCTTTGATTTTCTTTCAATTTCCATCAAATTTCAGAGCAGCGACTGACCAGGACTGTTCAGTCTGGAGAAGAGAAGGCTTGGGGGGACCTCAACAGATGTAAGTATCTGATGGGAGGGTGCAAAGAAGACAGAGCCAGACTCTTCTCAGGGGTGCACAGTGACAAGGTGAGAGGCAATGGGAACAAACTGAAATACAGGAAATTTCTTTTAAGCATTAGGAAAAGTTTTTTTACTTGTAAGGGTGGTGGAACATGGGAACAGGTTGCCCAGAGAGGTTGCGGAGTCCCCGTCCTTGGAGACACTCAAAATCTGACTGGACATGGTCCTGGGCAATGTGCTCCAGCTGACTCCACCATGAACACAGGGGCTGGACTAGGCAATCTCTAGAGGTCCCTGCCAACCTCAGTGACTTCATGATTCTGTGAAATACCTTCTGAAAGTGTCTCAAGGATGAAGTGCTGGAAAAACTATGGTTATAGAACAAACAGCCCTCCTAATGTGATTCTGAATCACTGTTTACCTGGTTATGCTGGACATAAGCAAGATCGAACAAATAAATGTTTCTATCAAGACCTTTAACTTGCAGTTACATTATGTCACCTGCCAGCTGCCTAGCAAAGTTTTCCAGTGTCTCCGTACTCAGTTTCATCATTATCCATCATTTTATATTTCTTAAAATTACTCTGCTGCTCTTAGAAGAATATTAGAATGACAGTCTCCAAAACAATATCCAACTTTTATCAGAGAAGCGAAAGGATATAAAACAGAAATTCTTCAAAAATGATAGTGGCACTGAGGTTGACACATCTATCCATACCACAGTGATATACCAAACATAGGAACATTTTGTTAAAAATGTAATTTTTAGTCTTGAGAATGGAGGAGGAAAGTGTCAGGCTTGTCAACTCAGTAATTCCCTTACTCTCAGCTCCACAGAAACTCTCTTGTTCTACACCTAATTACTATTATCTCATATTCCAATATGTTCAAGACCAGATTGTTTAGCTTATAATATATGGATGGATTCCCCCCCTTCCCCTACCCAATTATACTTTTACAGCCTAGGAAACTTTAATCAAAAAATTACTTTAAACCTGAAGTGCCTTGCAGTTCTGTATCTCTCCCCACTTACAATAATTTACATTAATTACATTAAATTGATTGCTTCTAATGATCAAGGCAAAAACTTTCTTTTCCTTTCCACCTACTTTAGTAGCTCTCTGTACTGTGCTGCCTTGTTCAGGAAATTATTCTCCTGATGGCAGCCTTTATTTTTATTTTTAAAAAGATGGACACCAAATTTAATCATACACAAGAGAGAATCATACACATACTTTAATCACACAGAAGAGAGAACTTCTTTTCAGCCAAAGAATTATAGCTGTGACTGCCTGTAGGATACAGTAATTCATATCATGGATGAGTAACCACTCATCATAAGGGTGAGTGAATGATGTGGAGCCACTGCCAAGCCATTAAAAGCAACTCTCTTCTCAGCAGCACAAGGAGAACGGTTTCAAAAACCCAGGTGAAGCCTCTTTTTGTCGGTGTTACGCAGTGACAAAGAGTGGCTCCTCAAGGGAGGATGGCTATCTGTACCAATTCAGACAGGAGAGTGAGTTACTGTTAGGGACTCAGTGCTTAAGACTCGTGCTGATTTCCTTGCCAAACGTTCTCTACTCTGTTTATCACAAACGTGGGCTGATTGTAGGGTTGAAGTTTCTAAGATGTCAGAAAGAAAACCCTTGGACAAAAGTCTCAGCAGTGATTGCAGCCAGCGCAGCGCTGATTTAAACCACAGTCCAATCTCAGTGCTGAAAACCAGAAGAAGGATTTATTTTTCAGGCAGATAAAAAAAGTAGAATGTCAAGCTTAGATTACAGAATTGGTTGCTTCTTCCTTTGTGCATTTTATCTTTTCTATATAATAGGAACCTTTGGCACCTCCAAGTAAGGAGGGCAGCACAACAGAGAAAAGTGGTCTGTCTTTACTCCTTCAAAACGGAACTTGTCAGAGCAGAGATAAAATAGGTTAGAAAGGTTGTCTGTGTAGGACATTACAGCAAGACTGAGACACATTCAAGTCAAATTAAGGAAAAGATAAGAAACGGAATGCAATTTAAATGCCAGGGTATTAATCCAGGACTAAGAAGATCCAAATGAATGCCCAGACCCCCACCACTTTATTGTCCTACCCAGAGCGAATAATTTCCCTCTCTACATCACTACATCCCCACCTGCAAAGTAGCAAAAACACGACAAGCTCTCCATCATTGTGCTTTGTTTCCACTGATGAAATGCCCTAAGTAAGATCTGGGCACTCAGATTTAACAGTGACTCAGAGTGAACTGAGAATGCCCAAGCATCTATGGCCCCTTGCTACCTAGGCAGTGAGAGGAGCTAACTACGTCCTCTACCATGATAAAGTGTCCTCGTCTGCTTCAGGGCTCCCCTCAGCTGTATAACTTTAAGTCCCATCTACAAGAAACTGTGCTCAAAATTGCAATGCTGGATGATCAAACTGAATTCATAGACATCAGAACCTATTCTAGTCACACAAAAGTAAGTGTCAAACAAATCTACAAATTCTACTGTAAACCAACATTAACCAGCTTCATGACACTGAAAGTAAAAAAAAAACACCCTATTTTTCTTTAAATGTATTTATTCAGTTTACTATTAAAGATATCAAAATGAAATCACTTACAATTACTGCTAATCATTATAAGAAAAATCAAGACAAGGTGAAAAGCTTGGCTTGACTGCAGCCATGGGAAGAAAAAACAAGTTTGCAGCGGTGAAACACTAATCTTCATTCCTGATGAAGCAAGTAAAGAGTCTTAAACCAAAGGATCATCTTTGTTGTTGTCTGTTAAATCTTTCAGGATTATCTACCTATTTAAACTTTGCAGACAGACATCTGTGAATTTTCAGACAATATGAAATAAACAGAATATTAAAAATATGTCCAAACCTGGTTTAGGATTATAGAATTGTTTAGGTTGGAAGAGATCTTTAAGATCATTGAGTCCAACCGTTAACATAGCACTGCCAAGTCCATCACTAAATCATGTCCCTAAGCACCACATCTACACGTCTTTTAAAACTCTCCAGGGATGGCGTATTTACTCCATCATGTCCCTGAGCAGCCTGTTCCACTGCTTGACAACCCTTTTGGTGAAGAAATTTTTCCTAACATCCAATCTAAACCTCCCCTGGTGCAACCTGAGACCATTCCTCTTGTCCTACCACTTGTTACTTGGGAGAAGAGACCGACACGGTTTTGCTGCCGACTGACTGTTACTGCCTCTTCCTCCTATTAAATGTAATTTCTATTGATTTTTCAAGAGGGATTTCAGCTCACGGGTTCATATGCTCAATGATACTAAAGAATCAAAAGCAGCTGTTGTTTTCTACAAGCACTGTGAGTACTTTGGAAGTTATAAAGAACTTATTTTTAGTTAAGTGGTATTCTAATACCCCAGCAGCGTTAGATCAGTGCTTCACTGCGGTAATGCAAGAAACCCAGCTACCTACAGCTACAGCAATTGTTAGGTGTCTTGTCCCCATAGATTTCACTGCTGGTGAGTATGTACCCCATCAGGTTCTTCTGGCCAGCAGCACCACTAAAAGGTGCTTCTGTTGTCACAGCCAAATCACAGAATCACTAAGGTTGGAAAGGACCTTCAAGATCATCAAGTCCAACCATTAATCCAGTGCCACTATGTCCCCTAATCCATGTCCTGAAGCGCCACATCCACATGGTTTTTGAACACTTCCAGAGATGGTGACTCCACCACCTCCCTGGGCAGCCTGTGACCACCCTCTTTGTGAAGAAATTTTTCCCAATATCCAATCTAAACCTCCCCTGGCGCAACTTGAGGCCATTTCCTCTCGTCCTATCACATTTATCACAATAAAACACAGTAAAAGTGATTGCCCAATCCTCCGGGATAAATACCTGTAATCCAAGCACAAAATTAGACTGCCTGACCATAAGTTGACATAGTGGAGAGTGCTACCTAATCAGAGAAGAAGTCATGTAGTAGCCAGCACCCTTACAAAATCCTCAGATGAGAAAATCCAGTGAGATCTTTGCTTAAAGGGCCCTAGACAGACATGGCTGTTGAACTGTTCCTATTAAACTCATAGAAAGCCTGATTTTTTTTCCAGTGCTAAGAACAAGTACAAAATCTGCTGAAATTGCTGTCAACAGTAACAATTACTGACTCCAACAGGCAGGGCTGGCCACACAACTGCGTATCTATAAGAATGGTGGCTATGGTCAATCCATACACTCAACAGAAGGTCATGGGCTCAAAAGCAGTAACTTTTTTGTAGGTTCTGCTGAGTAAAAAATACATTACATGGCAAGTAATTAGCAGGTTACACGGTAAATGTTTTACTATTGAAATAAAGCTCTTTTTAGACACCAGAAAAAAAAAAATCTGGCTTTATAGATTTTGTTACTGAACATTCACACTACTGACAAGGTAGTCAGTACACGATGACAAGCTGAAGTTTCCTCCAAAGTCTGCCAACACAGGGCTGGAATCCATAGAAAAGACCCACTCCCTGACAACACTTCATTTGGCAGCTGTAACCAACCCACTTCTCTCCATTTACTTTGCCAAAATGAATGCAAGGGTAAACAAGGTAATATTTAAGTCAGGACTGGCATGGTGCTGGAAAGAGATTCCAGAGAAATTTGTTCATTGCTGATCTACCATGTTCAACAGGTCATCAAATGAAATTTCAGACTATTTTGACAAATATTCAGTGTGCTACCCTCCCTTGACTGACATGTATGCAAACTTGGTTTTGTAGCTACGAACACAATAAGCAAGATGCTGGCAGACATTATCCCTTCACGCTGTGTCAAGTGAGCCATCAGCCACCATACCCAAACACATTGGCAAGAGGCTCAGGCTGTGGGTGAGGAAGAGTGTGAGTAAGGAATCTCTGCCTTTAACCAACAGCCAGCACCACCAGGTACTCTACACAAGGTGGAGAATGTTGCTTGACTCCATTTTTTGATGATTTCATACCAAAATTCTCTGGCATTGCTTCTGCATGACAGATGTGCCTGCATCTGTTGCTCCTCAAGTCGTTTTAGAGCAGGAAGCTACTCTTGTCTCAATAAATTACAAAATTAATCGGATGAAGGCAGAAATTCAAGCAAGCAGCGCAGAGCTGTCAATCATGAATTCGAGTTTCTGACAAGCACGCAGCAGGAAACAGGCTGGTAACGTGACATGCCAAATCTCATAACTCTCTGCACAATTAGCAAAATACCAGGCTACCTACATCACCTTGGAGCTGGATATTATATTACGTCCTTCCAGTAACAGCAAAGTTACATTTTGTTTTTATCTCCATTCATTTATGCAAAATTACATTAGGGTATGTTAACCCAGCATGTCACTAACAGCTTGCGATCTGTCTCCCTACCGTGATCAGCCTTTGTTCTTGCACACAGGAGACAGGAGTGAACGGCAGGTAATCTGTATTCACGCTCCACTACACCCCTGGGACTTGTAGGAATAGTTAATACCTTTTCATGTGCCGTGCTGAAACGGAGGACGGACAGTTTTTGTGGGACAGCTGCTAGGAGATCAATGCAAAACTAAAGACCCAACCTGAAAAACTCTGAATGTTCCAAATTCTTTTTTAATTGAAGGAGAAAGTGAGGGCATCCAGCACTTTGCACATTTGGATGCACAGGATGACTTGTTTGTGTTTTCCAAGCTACCATGAAGTGTCAAACCCCAATCTAATCCTTCTGCCCTGACAATAATCAGTATGATGCTTTCCCAATATTCTGAAGAGGCTGTCAAATAATGCTTTGGTAGTGTACATTCTCCATTTGGGTGACTTGACAGATGAAAGCAGGGGTTTATTATTAAAACATTTTCAGCTTTCAGTTTGTCATACCATTATGTTATTGGCCAGGATTTAGGGAACAAAATTTGAAAAGGATACAAGAATGTGCCTGCTTTTTAACTCCTTAAAAATAATTCAGTAAAACTTCAAAGCATCTAACAGTTGGATGTTTTCAGTGAGGGACTATAGGACAGATCCTGACATTCAACTAAAAGAAAAACAAGAAAGATGCATCTTGAAAGACTGACTCCAGTGTATTCTGACCTGCACAAGCAAGCTTGTAAAGCTGGTGGGCGGACCACAAAACCATACTGACCTTTTAAATCCCTACTTATGTCCCACAAGTAGGAAAAAGCCTGTGCACACTACAAAAGGCAATAGTTGTGTACTCCGAACTCACAAAGCCCTCCACTTGCAAAAACGCATGCTGTAGTGATGATTTCCAGATTGGACACCGGGTCGCTGCACGTGTTTTCTTCTAAACATAAGTACCTGGACAGATGTTTCCACAACACCTGATGGGCTTCACTTGGACTGTGCAGGAAACTCTACTTAGTGAAAAAGCAGCGAGTGCAACACAGAATAGGAGAGAGCTACCAAGAAACACGACTGCCTCTTTAGCCAGGCTGCAAACTCAAAAATTTCCACTTTAATCAAAAGCATTTCCACCCAACAGAACTGTCAAGCTTATTACAACAAAGTGTAAACGATAAATTAGTGAGAAGGCTCTTCAGTAAAATCTGGTAGAAGGGACTGAAGAACTTCCCACATCAAACAGAAAGGAGCCGTGACGACTTGTTAGATCTACTGCTTCCCCATGGCAACTCTACCAGTTGCTGCAGTGGGGGAAGAGTATTGCCAGCTCTAGGGAAGCTTTGACTCCAAGGAGAATGTCCCCTGCTCCCCGTGCAAAGAAAAACCAGTCAGACTCCAGTACACTACCTTCAGAAACAACCAAAGCAAAGGTGTTCCCTCTGTACCGTGTTACCAATGTGACAACACAAGTCACTTTTGCATGCTCCATCACTTCTCCTCACCATGTTGTCCTGCAGTTAAACAGGCAAGGTGTAGCTGAGAAACTGCTCCTTGTCACTTAAGAGCATCTAGCACAACTGACCTCATGCATGGTTGCTCCTCTAGCACCAGCTCAAACACATTAATAATAATAAAATACATTTTTTTAAAGACCACCTGAAATAAACGTCAAGTAAATGTTTTTGAAATAATTTATCTGTTCTAAGACTAATTTTCCAGTTGTCTTGAGCCATCACTGAGCTTTAGGCATCTGAGCTTAAACAATGAAAATGTCATCAGAATTCTTCAAATACCATTAGCACCGATTGCATAGAAAATTTCATAGGGAAACTGGAAATGTTTAACAAAGTGTATGGTTGTGATGGGAAACTGTTGGCAAGGGAGACAAGCTTGACAAAGAGAATTGGGCTAAAAATAATGCATTAATGAATTAAATGAGCTTTTAAAAAAAAAATTCCTCGGGGAAAGCTCTAGAAAAAACATTTGCCAGTAAAAACCTTTGGAGTGCATTGCCCAGACCCAATCCAATAAAGAAACAAGCATTCAGATAGAAGCAGGATATAAAGTTGGGTAATACAGAGCTGGCATTTGACTTCTGACTACTTTGCAAACTAAAACCATTTCAACTGTTTTCAGTTTCTTCAAAAAACACTACCTATCAAAGGAACACAGTTATTTCACATAATTTGTAATTATGTGGAAAATAAAATGCTTGTTTAGAGCTATTTCTAGTCCTTTTTACCAGAAATAATACCCCCTCTGAAATGTGCAGTGACAAGATGCAGCATCTGTGGACTATGAAATTTTATTTACAATATTTTATGTAGTATAAATGTTTTAAGTTGAAACGTCTTTTACAAAGTCTTGAACAACTTTGGTGAGTACTATCAAACAAATTGTTTTGCATCCAAATTCACCAACAGTCACTATAGATCAGTGGGTAATATTTCTAATTCTTTGACAGATTTACTTCAAGATATTTAACTACTAACTATTAAATCTAGCAAGCAGAACACCCAGTGAAGAACATCCACGGGAAAGCTGTTGCTGCAAGCCACACAAACCCAATTAACTCAAAGCTGGAAGAAATGTTCTTGCAGGTCATTCCGTCTCCATTTATGAAGAGGTGAACCAACCCAAATGCTTCAAGCAAGAAAAGTTAATGCACTAAAATGATGCCTTCCCTACAACGGTCACAGTACCTCTGCTCTTGGGATCTGCAGCCTAAATCTCAAAGAACTAAGCTACTCCATCCTTGAGTTCTACATAAAGCCAAAGATAAAAACAAAAAAGTGGAGCCTAAGCAGTTTGGAGGTAAGGGAAAAAAGGAAGTTATTTATTAGAAACCTCCTGTAGAGCTTCATTCATTTTCAGCACAGATGTTAGCTAGTGTCTCAACTGAAGGGCAATAGTTCACATTACTCAGTTGTTTCAGCAAGCAAAGGTGCTGATCTGCATTGAAGACACCGATCTGTAAAGGAGCACGTGCCGGCTGCTCTTTCTGTTTCTGTGACCTTTGGGATGGTTCTGGAGAAGTGGCAAGGGAAAAGATCTGATCTCTTCTGAACAGGAAGGATCACTGCAGGAGCTAAGTACTCAAATGAATACTCAAATGCCTTTGATGTAAAAATGGTTAAAAATAAAGAGCAGGTATGACAGAGAAACAGGGAAATTACTGTAAGATCAGTTAAATGAACTACTTTAAACCAGAAGACCTGAGGAAGAAATACAGATAATGAGTATTTTTTTCCCAAATTTTCACGTTTTAATTTTATTTTGTGCTACCGTTTGTCTGCTTAGAGGATCCAGTACACCTGCGACATGCTAGCATCTATCTATGTATTTATATCATGCTTTTCATTCAGATGCATCAAGTAACATTTCAAACAGACTAATCTTCTGACACATGAAATTACATTCATAGAAGAAAACTAACGTGATCAATGACAAGAGATCAAGAAGAATCCAAATTTGAAGACACTATTTAGTTTCAAATGCGTTTCTTCATCTACACAGGACAATGGATTTTCAAGGTAGTCTTAAACCTAAATGTAGTTACATCTCTATTATGAGAAGTATTAGCAGAGAAGTAAAAAGCCAGGAAGATAAAAGTACAGCTGGCCATGACATTATTTTGGAAGACTCTTTATTTAGAGGGATCAAATCTGAAATGATACACAGGCAGCGAGCTCTGTGACTTTTTAACTGTCGGAGGGCATCATCAGTCTGAGGGCAAAATTACTTTAAACTTCAGCACAGATGGAAGATGCCAAATCTGCCAGCTTTTGTCTTTAGCACCCCGCAGGGTAGCTCAGAAAGGAAAGCACAGGGCTCCCAGTCTGTGTGGCAGATTGGTTTATAGTGTTTGATAAAACCTGTGGTGAGACAGAACAACAGTAACCCCTTTCCACTTTGAAAACGTGCTTCACAAGCCAGATTTAGTAGTGTCTGATGTAAAAAAAAAAACCCACAAGCCAAAAAACCCACCAAGGATGAAATCATTCTTGGTGAAAAATAAGTTTTTACAATTTCAAGTTGTTGCTGGCTCCTCTTGGCTTCAGAACTGAAGAGGCTATGCTGGGCAATGACAGTTTTTGATGCAGAAGGACAATTTTGGGGGAAATACTATATTCCCAAAGGAATGCCTAATGATCTACAGACATATCTGTATTTGTTTCTTTCTTATGGTTGTTACCTACAGGCAGACCTCTTGCTGACAACTTTCTCTTTCAATGACTTACCTGTTTTCAGAAGATACATTAATGTCCTCTCCAGAATTTGGCCTAGGTACTGGCATTTTGCCAGGTGATGCTGGTTCTTGCCCAGTTGCCCAAGGAAGGCTTTGAGAAATTAAGATTATTCTATAAAAATCATAATCTGTTTGCTATTTAAGGACTTAAAAAAGCTGCATACAATTATGAAAGGTTATAAAAGCTCTTCAGTGAAATATATAGTCCACAACTGTTCCTAATTATCAATGGAATTTCTAATGGATTAGATTAGTGCTCTCACTTGTAAAGACAAGAAGACAGTCAAAGAAAATGTTCATCCCAGAAGACTCATTAGAACAACCTCCAAAGACTGCGTGCAATGGAGAGAATTTTTTTTAAGCCTAGTTTCCTAAGGAAATGAGGCTATGTAGGGCAATTAAAATCCTAAGAGGAAACCTGAAGAGGCAGCTTCAGACACTGTAACACTGTGAACATTGTAAGTCCATTTCCACAGAAACAATCCTGAAATAAAAACCTTATTTTCTTTATTAGCAACAGAAGTCTTGAATTAAAAAAAATAGCAAAAGCCAAGCAGTAATGTATCTTCTTGTGTAAAAAAAAAAAAAAAGAGAGAGAAGAAAAGAAAAAAGATTCAATAGCTGTCACAGCAGCATGCAAGTGATACAAGGAAAAGTCAGCCCCAACACTCCTCTTCCCCAACAGCTTCTGGCCTCACCTATCACTAGTGCCAGCACTGACTGTATGATTTATCTGAGGGTGCAATTCATGAAAATATAGCATTATCCCAGGTGAAATGAGGCTGGCAATACTGTCCTGGTGTTTTCTGGAGGATTTTCGCTAGTGTGCGAGTATCACTGCAGTGAAGAATCAGAATAACATGATTTGAGAAGGACTAGAAACTGCAACTGTAAGGATGATCTATTAAAGACCAAAGACAGCGGTAAGAACATTATGAATTGTCTAGAAGTCATGTTTAACTGCAGTATGTTACATACAAATTCCAGCCTTCATGAATTTTCCCCTTAATATTCTTGTGGTACAATCACTCTCCCTTAGAGGAAGAACACAATGCCTACGAACATCGTAACAGCATATAAATCCACCTGAAAACAGATGGACTAGAAATACCGTCAGTGGCAATGTGAGCTGCTAAAATTCGGCAGCTATAGTTAAGCCCGTGTTTTCTAAAACCTGTGCCAGAACCACACATACACACAAACCCATGCAAAATAATTCATCATTAAAGCATCAAAACAACAGCTAGAAGCTTTGCAACTGATGTAGTCACGGAAAAGCCAGGGAAACAATTAAAACTCCATTTTCTGACAGCAGCCAAAGATAGCTAGGGGAAAAAAGGCAAAACCAAGACCTCTTTTACACAGAGCTGTTGTGTTGCGTGTTCTTCAAAACCAGGCAGACAACTGGGAAATACAACATCACAGGTACAGGTCGTGACGATCGGCACCTGGAGTGCCTGTTGGAAGCAGCATGCTCACCCCTCTACATCCAGGAGCAACTGTGTGTTTCCAGCAAGAATTACACTGAGTCTGAAAACAGCCCTTATTCCTCTGGCCGGGACAAGCAAAGAGAGGGCCACAAAAGCGTGGCACTAATGATCTTCTGATGCAATCGCCAGTTACCTGCAGGCAGCAAAGAGACATGACACTCCTATGTTCAGTGCATTCTTGTGCTCTCGTGTACGGAGGGGTTAAAAGATGGAATTTTGGTCCATGGATGGACACTGCGTGAGAAGTAGATAGTCAAGAAAACCACAGCAGAGGAGTTAAAAGATGGAATTTCGGTCTGTGAGAAAACCGCAGTTAGCACAGGAGAAAACAGATGGCTGGGTGAGAAGTAGATAACACGCTGAGCGAGGGAAAACAGACAGTTTATTGTCTGTTGTTTGAAATGCTAACTACAGAGATAAGAAAGTTAAGCAAAGCTAGGGGAGGACATGGAGGACGTGCAATAATGGAGGAATACAAAGCACAGTTCATAATTTTGCTTGCCTTACAATATCCTGCTGTTGGCTTGAGCATAGTTGATACATGACTGCTGGATTATGGTAATACACTGCGTGTACAACGCCTACGAACCAACAGATGGGATGGCTATGGCGCATGCGGCGCGCCTGACCAGCGGGCACATGCACCACAGGCTCCCTATGTTAAGAATCAACAACAGAGGCATGTTTCGGCACTCACTGGTCACGTGTGTCGAAACCCATTCCTCTGCAAATGTATAAATACCGGGATTTCCTGAAGAGCAGTGGGCCGGTGTACAGCGAGGTCACTGTTGCCTCCATGGGGACGCCCACGTAAAGCTGGCACCTACCGACTGCTGGGCTGGGCTCGTGGCGCAAGACGACACAGGAATGTACGGATGGTCCATCTTCCTCATGGTCCCCAGGTCGGTAAGACAATTGCTTTGCAAAGATACCCTTAGTGTAATGCGTGTCTGTAGTTAATAAAACGCTTACTTTTTTCCCCCTTGTAGTCTGTGTATATATGTTTACCTTCTCGGGAATCCTCGAAACCACCCTAAAACTGCTCTATAATCAGAAATATACAATGCTGCCTTCCAAGGAAGATGCAGATAAAATCAGGGCTTGCTGAATTAAGTAAAAAGTTTGTGTTCAAGGTGGATCCTTGGCAAATGCACACCTGTTCTAACTAGATTTTTCAGCTTTGACACTTCAAAGCTGCTGTTAAAAGTCCCATGAAAGAAGACATGCTAGATTTTCACAAGGGGGGGGAAAAGTCCTTCCCAGAGTGCCAGCTATCTTATTCTTTCACAATGACACAGCAGGAAGCGTTTCCAGGCACTGAATACTGACAGATGAGTTTCACTGAGAAGATGGAAAGATCATGCAGGAAAATAACACAGGGTGATGTTATTCAGCTTCTCCTATTAAAAAAACTCAAGACCTCATGGATTAACAAATAAATGAGGGTTTGCTAATCTGCAGGATGACAAAAATTGCTTTAGCCCTTGAAATTGCACCAAATACAACAGGTGAATACAATTAAAATAGGGCACAGCATGAGCATTCTTGATGTGGCAGGCCTCGGTGAGGAAGCAAGCTAAGGAATATTTGGAAAAACGTTTCTACTCTAAGCCACATGAACAGTGTAATGAATTTTCTTGTTGTGTACTGCACGCATGGCTTTGAAATGTTTTGGGTTTTGGTTTTTTTTTTTTTTTTTGGCAAAGGCAACCCCTGCTAGGAAGTATAAGGGTTTTTAAGGAACACAGCGAATTGCAACGTCCTGAGATAATATCTCAAAACAACCATGACAGATGTACATATGGAAAGTATTTTCTAGATTTCAGCCTAACAAATAGCAGCCACAGCACCTCTGGCTAAGGAATACACCAGTCCTGAACTACTAAGCTGATTTGGTTTTGTATTACCAAGGTATATCCCTATTCTTTCAGTATTCAGCCTACCTGGCTGCCACAGAAAGCAAATCAAGAGATCTCTATTTGTTCACTGTACAAAACAGCAAATCCTATAATTTTTAGCACATAATTTTCAAGTGAGTAGTCATTCATTAAAACTTAAACACTTGCTCATTTCTTAGGAATCCGTGGAATCAATTCTATTGACAATTAATGGCTCTGACCATCCACATAATCACTGACAGGCTGACTTCTCTGCAAAATCCAAAGCGGTCCCAGCTAATTATCTAGTAAGCAGTTCCTTAAATTCCACAAGAAAACTCATTCTACCAAACTGATGAGATTGTATCACTGTGAGAAGACTGAATGTTGGGAAACACCTTACTTAGTTTACATAGAGACATCAATCATCTTTTTATTCTGATTTATTGAGCTCTACACCAAGAGAGGATGGTTGCTTATCTTCCAGTGATTGTGACCTAACTGCAGCGCAATGTGGGCACCAGGAATGTTCTAAAAACTAATACTACAAAAATGCACAATGCAAACTTTCCCTAAGCTGGAAACAATTACGAGTTAAACAAAGGCAGATTCACAGGGACAGTCCCAGATGCCGGGCTGGGGACAGCTCTCAGGGCGAGGAGAGGTTGAGTGACAGGGCTTGTTAGTGGAGAGGAAAAGGCTCTGGGGGGACATAAAAGCAGCCCCCCAATACCGATGAGGAGGTCATCAAGAGGACAGAGCCTTCTCAGAGGTGCACAGCAAGAGAACATGAGGTTGAGTTCATAAGCTGAAAGGGGTAAGGTCTGACTGCATATATGGAAAAAGATTACCATGTGGGTAACTAAGCTTTGGAGGATTCAGCATCACGTGATGACAATCGTAAGATAAACTCATGATTGGCAAAACCGAAGCCTTACAAAATTGATCGCAACGACGATGAAATCACTTGAACAGTACCATTTAATGCAGGCAAATACAGGGTTCCTAGCTCTGAAAAATTGAAGTCAGATAAGGTGGCAGACAGTGTCTTCCTGTCACTGAAAAGGTCTTTTGATGAGAACAATCAGTTACAACATAGGTCTCCAGATCAATTCTGTAGCTGATAAGAAAGTAGGTTTTGGATACGTAAGTAAAGGGCCAGCAAGCCTGAGTATTGAGATAATCTCTTTACCTAGCATTTGTGAAAATGGATGTTTGATGACTCTGCCCAAATTTATTGTACAACCTTCCAAAAAGTTAGTGACATTTTGCAAAGTGTGTGGGGAAGAACTGTAGAATTACTCAAGCTATATAAACAATCATATGTACTTTAAAAAATAGTTTGTTTAAAAGTGACCTGATGATCACTGGCTGAAGGAAGCTGCAAGGGAAGAGGTTCAGTAACTGACAGCTCCTTCCTCGAGCTGAAGGAGGCCTCCGAGGGCTGGAAGCTGAAGCTGCACTAACTCAGCTCTCAGATAAGAGAGTTTTTTAAAGCAATTAATTGAACAACTTGAGCTCTGATTTTCGTATCATTTTTACATCCTAAAACAAGGCTGCTTTCCCAAAAGCTACAACTATGTGCTCAGGTATAAGCCATAGATTTGATGCAAAAATTGAGAAGTTCCTTATGCAGGAAGAGATCATAACTGTCCCTCACAGTCTGATCTGTAACACAAACATTCACGGCACAACGGTTTTCCAAGAATCAATAATAAGGATTTGGTATCTATGATGTGACTTTTTCAAGCATCTGCAAGGCAGCATTCATTTCTGATGACTTAATACCAGCCTACGGAAGTGAATAAACTCCAGTTTCACATTTTCAATAACCAGAGGCAGGCTTCAGATTAGCTGTTAACCTCTTGGGCAGCCACACTTAGCCTGGAATGTCAGCAAAGGGATCCCAGGATTTGAAATCTGAAATGACATCAGTGAAATACCGAGTCATCTCCCCCAGGAGAACCACAGAAGACAGCTCGATGTACATTTGTTTTGGCTGTTACAAGCCATATATTCCCACATTGACAAATGACCACAGGCATTCTCTTGCAGTATCTGTTAAGACACAGATGTTTGTATACAAAATTATTTGTATCTAGATATATTTGCACATCTGTTTGTATATAGACTGTGCATGCAGGCATGTATCTTACACATACACTATTTGTATAAGTGTATTACACATGTAAAAATGTCTCAGGGAAAATTCATTAGCATTCCCGCATTAATCATATCATACTTTGCAAGTATTTTCTTAAGTGATAGGACAGGACCACAGCAGTTTCACTTCACAACAAAGTGCTTTATACACTACGTGACATCTACACCCAAGAGAGACAAAAACTCACGCTGCAATGGCATACTTTGAGGCTAATTGTAAAAACAGCCATTTCTCTCCCTTGCACAATTTATTCTCTCCAGACGTGCGTTACTGGTTTTGTCTTGATGTCGCTGTATGGAATATACATGGAATAGTATGAAATATACAGCACTACCTGGTGCTGTTACTACCAATGAAATACCTAAACTAAATTCAGATAAGCTCCAAAAAAAGGTTAACATGGCAGAACATGAATTTTACAGATACCTGTGGAGACTACTTAGAGTTTACTAAATAAAAAATGTTTGTTCAAAATTATTTTTATTTAGAAGACTGTCAACAAAACACTCAATTTCCCTTTCACTTCTTCCACAGCTGCTTTTATCTGCAAAAAACCCAACACTTCCATGCTATTAGCGTAGCAGTACATATTTTGAGTGCTCACCTCCCTGTTTTTGAGGGAGGTGTGTTTTTAAAAGAAGGTGACATTCTTCCTTTCTGTGGATACTCACGATTTCCAATTTCGGAATGAGATTGAGGAATGCAGGACAGCCATTTCTTAGCATTTCATCTCTCTTTGGGAAGTGGACATTACTGTCTGGCTGGTCTAAGGTCTAATAATTTACTCAAAGCACTGGTAAGGCTCACCTACCTGACACAAGACTGTACCAGTACTATGAGAGCATCCTTCCTTACAAAAACCTACCCAGACACCAGACAAACCGCTTTCCCTCTGGCAGTTAGAAGAAATTAAGTCCCAAATTCAACACTCAGCAATAAGCATGTAGCCTCACCATTCCCAAAGAGCTATAAATTTCCCTGGCAAGATATTAAGAGAATAATTCAGTCTAACAATGCAAACAAAGAAAATTATTCAGTCTGCTACCTTCACTATGCTGGTTTTTTTTTTTTTTTCCTAGGGCCGTATCCCCTCTGTGACTACTGTCAGTGTTTTATGGCTTGGAAGGCTTCCTGGCACTCTTTGCCAAAATGATATAACAAAACCGTTAGAAAAAAACCCTCTTCCAGAGTAGGTGTCTACTAAATTTTTCTCACCTTAGGCTTACAGTCTCATCCCAGCCCTGCAAACACTCACAAATACCAGCACAGTTACAACATCTCATTAAGCAAGAAAATAGCTAGAAAAATGAACTTGTAATCCTGATATTTCCTCTTAAAAGAATGAGATAAGTTAGGTGCACTGCCTGACTTTGCGTTTTCAATGAACTCTTCAAATCAACATTTACCTTGAAACTTTCTTCAATCCTTAAGGTTAACTTCAATAAAAGTATTGGAAGAGTTTAATTAAAATGAGAGTAACTTTTACATGCTTGAGGTACGCACTTGTATAACGTAACGTGACACAACTTCAGAGATCCATACAAGGGGGAAGTTAGTACTTTGTTCACCTCTACCTCCATGCTCAATCTCATCTGAGAGGCACATCTCACAGATGTTCATCAGGCAACTACTCAATGCCATGTTTTGCTTTGCCCAGTCCATACTATACACAGAACAAATAGGATCAGTAAAAAGAAAATAAAGTTTCCACTCCTGTCTTTCAAACGTGCCCAGATTTCTCTTGGCTTAATAAAGCACGCAATATGTAAGAGTTGGGAAGAAAAAAATTGCACTTTGAAAGAGACAGAAGGGTGAGAACTTTTTGCAGGCCTTTTAAAGTAAAAAAACCTCACATAACTGCGCCAAAACAATTCACTATCATTTGCCGGACGGAACATGTACAACTTCAGGGAAAATCTCAGAAACAAGAAGGAAAAGATCATCTATTTTGGAGGTATGACTACATTATGGTCAACAATTTAGCATATGGTGAATAACACTACTGTGTTGAATTTACTTTCCCAGATAACGCATATTTTGTTTGAATAACTGGTTGCTGATACAATGAGTCACTCAACTGCCTGAAGTACCAGCTTGAATGCTTTAAAAAGACTGACTGGGAATCGCCGAGTACAGTATGTGTATTTGTTTAGGAACAACGTGCTTTAAATAAACCGCTGACTCACCTTGTCACGCAAATGATGCTCTGCAGCCTCAATATTCAAAGGATCGTCAAAATTCAAAAGATCCTGGAAAAAGAAACAGAGAACATTACAGGGTTCCTACTCACTGTGTCATACAAGGAATCCAAAGCTCTAATGAACAAGATAATGAAACAAAGCAAACAAGACCAGCAAGTGTAGTGCCATTTTCTCAGTACCTTGATAGGTATTACTGCCAAAGGTAGATGCAAATGAGTTTGATGATTGCAAATCAAACAAGTCAATTAAAGGACAACAGCAGCAAGGCATTCGACCCCATCTAGTGGCAGGCCACACACAGCCCCGTGACACCTCTGGCAGTGATGCATATCTATTTGCAAACTGAGACAGTTTAAAATCAAATTTTGAAGGAACATTCAAAGTTTCAGAAGGCACAATTCCTGTTGATTTTTGTTTAAGGGTACTGTAAACCCTTAAAAAAAACCCCTGCAAACAGTCTGGTGATAAAGCAGGAAGAGCCTCCTTAACACCATCTCCACAGCAAAGCAATTTCATTCCCTCTGCGAAGAAACTACATAACCTGAAGCCTGACAGACAAGGAAGTTTTAGTGCAATGGGAAAAACAGGTCGGAGAGGAAAGGGAGTGAAAAGACCCAAAGGGCTAAGGACACGTGGGACCAGGGAGCCAAAATAATAAAAATAAATCTCAGGTCTACCTGTCAGTTTAATCTCAAATATTAACTTCGGAAGAGAAATGGCCTAGGGTTAAAACCAAAGGAAACCAAGACGCTGATAAAAAGAGGAACTATCATTAAAAAATAACATTGGATCACGAAAACCCCTATTCTGCCTGCAGCCCAGATCACTTTCCCCAGTTTAAGGTTAGCCTGTGACAGCAGCGAAATGCCATCGTTTCACAAGCGTGAAAGGCTCGCTCATGTCACTCTCCAACTCATTTTCAAGCAGCAAACCTCCCATTTCATTCAAACGAGTATGCCAATCCACCTCATTTTCACTCGCTTTCTTCAAGAAAATCCCAAAAGAAACTGCAAGGCCAGTATGATCCAATGCCAGCTTTTCAAAGCCTAAATATTTATAAGTTGGGTGTGAGGGAAATCCAAGAGGCAAGCTGGGAAGCACAGCTCTTACCAGCCATGACAAATCCCCGTGGTCTCCGATGCGTGACCATCGCTCTTTGCAGCTGTTTGCCCAACACATTATTTTTACACGCAGTTCTGCCTCTGAAGGCACTTCTTTGTACCTCCAGTGGATTTCGCTTTCTTCCAGTTACTTAGCATGCAGTGGGAGACTAACTGTGAAATGCAATTACTCTTTGTTGAATAGACAAATGCTCTCCAATCTTCTAAATCAATTTACAAAAGAAGCTGTCGAAACAAATCAAGCCCCTGGACGCCCGGAAAGCTTAGGAGATTGTAGCCAGTCACTGGCTTGGCCTATGCTAGAGGTTTTGGAAACGCACCATGATCCTGGTGATAGTGCTGGAAGCACAGTCACTGCTGTGCCCCTCCTCCTGCAGGTAATGGAGGAAGGCATTCTTCTCTCCGAAAATATGCTGGGGCTAGCGAAGCCCACATCCCAAGCCTTTCACAGCCTCCTCCATACGCCCTGGAGTAGCTGGGGTAGTTCTCTCCAGAGTCAATGACAAACGTGGCAACCAAGTTAGTGCCTTTCTTTGCTTTCATCCGACCTTCCTACCCAACAGCAATGGCTGTGGAAGGGGACCATAATCCCGGACTCCCTAAGAAAGGTAACTTCTGTACAGTAAAGACTTAGCCTCTCTCTGCTTCAAGGGCAAAAGCAGCTGTTGCATCCTGCCTGCCTCTTGCGGCATCCTGCCCTCTCCTCCATTTTCAAGCTGGTCCTGTAATTACGAGGCACAGGTTTCTTGCTCCTGTCAATCTAAGGAAAAAAAGTGGTAAGTGGGATCCCTGAACAAAATTATATCATTTCTGTGACACGTCGGGGTTTATGCAAATTCTGTGGGTGGGTACTGAGGTCCTTGAACAGAAATGTAAGTGCTCAAAACAGGAATGAGACTGCAGGGCAGTCATTAATTCCTAAACATCATTTTTTTAAAAACGTAACACCAACACAACTCCTTCTCGGAGCAATACGAATTTCTGTTTCCTGCAGCAGAAGGAATTTTATACTCTGTGGAAGATCCCAAGTAACTTCTTACACAAAATATCCTGTAACAGGTTTGCAACCAAAAGTAAAACGATGTACGGAAAAGCTGGCATTTCAGATTGTCTGTATGAGACAATCTTGCAGTTATACAAACTAAAGGACAAACTGATTTCATACTTGTTACAACACCCACTGAGGCCAAAGGAAGTAATGACCTTAAGTTTAAGCAGCAACAGATGGGGTTCACATTAGGTGATGCTGAAACCAAACCAGGCAGGAAAAAGGAAAGTGAATATGCAAAATATTCATTTACTTACAGTAAATAAAGAGTTTAACCCCCAGACAACATCCTGCAAAGGAAAAACACAGTCAGTTAGGAATGTATTTCAGGTGTTTTGAACCCATTCACATACTTTATTTTTCTATTAATCCATGAAATTACTGGAAGTCAAATCTAGACTAAAGGTGATGTCTTACTAATTTAAATCAAAATATTGAAAAAGCTTTCCCATTTCATGGATGCTTGATATTTAGAAGTCACCAAAAAACAAATACTGCATGTTCAAATACAAGGTCAGATCTTTTTGTGTGTATAGCAGCCTTATTCCTATTGTTTCTCTGCTCAAGGAGAGGAATGATACCTTAGTATATGCCACCAACTGACTGCACTGCTTAGTTCAAAGGGTGGGTATAAAACTTAATTCAGCAATCCATTCTTAAAATTAAAAAATTAAAATTTTTTTGTGTCAGACAAATATTTGAAACTGTGTCAAAATACCAGAGAAAAGAGATTTAGCTGTAGTATGAGCATGGAGAAATGCCATTCTTACAGGAGCATATGTCTCCAATAATTTTACTGCCTTTAAGTATCTATTTAAACACAGCTGAATAGAGAGGGTTTGCAATTCCTGCAAACAGGAAGCTTCAGGGGACTCTGCCTCCAAATGCTGTCATCAAACACAGTTTATTTTGGGGTGGGCATCCCCAAAACAGTTCCACTTCCACTGATCTAAGAGTCCACATCCTCAGTTACAACCTCCAGAGGATAAGAAATGCACAAGATCCAAATATTACAGAAAGAGACTTAAAAGCATCACGTACCACCAACTCTGAGGCTAAGTTTTCTACCTAGAGGAAAGACTATTTTCTTTAGTAGCAGCATAACTAAGCTACCCTACTGCAAAATCCCCCTGCAGTCTGGGAACTGGAGCTCACACCTACCAGACAATTAAGTAAGATCAGCATTGCACCTCCTGCCCTTGCAGACTGCCAGCACCTGACCTCCTGATTTCCAGTAGCGGGACAAACTGGGACAATAACTGCATATTAACTGTTTCATGCCTAAAATGAACCTTTCACAATAAAGATAAAGTAAAAAATTCCTATCCATGGCAAAGAACTTCAACAAACAAGTATATTTCAGTTTGTTTCCTTTTCCAGGCCCTCTGCTAAGAGTGGTGGACCACAGAAATCCATATCCCTTAAGAACACTATCCAATTATGTTCTAATGAAAAAGACACAATGTCAGCATTATCTGGACAACAGCCTCTCACGATCCGATTTTCTTTTGATCTTGCACAAACAACCTACTCAGTTTATCTGCTTTCAATAACATGAATCTGCCTAGCAAAGTTGATATTGTCAGACGCAGTTTTCAGTTTCAGCATCTTCTCCTAATGGAGTTTCTGAAATCATCAGGTGCGGCAAAGACAGCAACTCTTTCAAATGAACTCATCATCCTCAGTGGCAGCACAGACACACGTAAACTGCAAAAGAGGACACACCTGAGACACCTAAGGATTAGTTATCCATATATTTTAAGACTATGGTGCTGAGCAGTCATCCCCACTCCCGAACAACCACAGTGTCAGTTCCTTGGCAAGTATGAGAACATGGACTATTTCAAATAACGGATGAGTAAGTCATCATTTCAGCCTTTAAGTTCTGTGCTTGTTTACCTACAACTACTGTCACAGAAACCGGGCATAGCATTGGTTAGCAAAACATGGTATTTGGGAAACGTATATTAAGCAATCCTGGGGATAAACTATTTGCACAGTGCAATGGTGCTAGAGAAAAAATAAGCCAAAGTCACTGATTAAAGGAGGATTTCAGTGGTGTGGAGAGCCTGGAGAGTAGGAACAGGCATGGAGGTCTCAGTTTCTGCTTTACTCTCCTCCGTTCAGGCATGAGATGGTGCGCAGCACAGGCTGCCACGGTGTCACCGCTCTCGGGGTCTGCTCGGCACCGGTGCCGCTACTTACGCTGCCCGGGGCACGAATGCAGACCGAGGACTGACTGATGCAGGTGTGTAACCAGGGACGGCTGAGAGTGCCTCTGTCTCCAGCCAGCCACTCTGCCCCAGCACATGCTCTGACCCCCGAAGGTCAGGAGCCCCTTCCACCGCTGCCCTCAAAGGCTGTATTGTCCTTCAGGGAGGCAGAGTGAATGTCTTGGGGGTGTTAAGAATTTCTTGCGTCCGATTTTAAGCACTGTGTGTTTCCCACAGCTTTTGATAATGGGACCTTACTAAAGCACAAAGTAATTTGCTTTCTTCCACTTGAAGAAGCAGGAATAAATTAACTTTCTAAGGGTCGTCTTTCATCTACACCATGTTACAGCAGACTGTGTCTGGAGAATGTGATGCAGAATTACAATGGTGAGCATTAAAAAACATCCTAAAGAGGTATGAGGAGCTCACACTGGGGTCTGTCCATTTCTAAATCCTGCCTGAACGCCAGAACAGCATTCACAGGGTTGCAAACTGTTCACAACTGTTCAACCACGTATCAGCATGGCTAAAAGGAAAGAAACAAGAGAGCAACTCAGTCACACCGATTCTAAAACCCCAAAGACCTCACCTTCTCTTTACATTTGACAGTGCCAAAGCCCCCAGTCTCCCAGAGCCTCCCCACCAGGACACTTGCAGATTGTCTCTCCAGACAAAACAGCTCCTGCTCCAATACAAGCAGCGACCAGCCATACCTTACACAAATAAATGTTGCAACTCAAAACAGAAATTTAAATTATCTTCCTATTCTGTAAACACCTGCTTTTGAAGTTTACCTAAATTGCTGCCAAATTCTCATTTGCTGATCCCTGGTTTTAAGACTTTGGGACTCATTCAGGCTGGCTTTGCACAGAGTTCTATCAAAAAAAAAAAAAAAAAAAAAAAGGGCAACAAAACCCCCCACCAAAAACCTCTGTGTAGGCTGTGAGTTTTCAGAGTGCTGTATATTTTCACAGCCATTCTAGACACCAAAAAGCATAAAAGGATTATTATTATTATTATTACTACTGAATAACTTAGGTGTGAAATTCTTAGTATCATTTCTGATGTTTCCACCTACTCAAGTTTAATAATTTGCTGGATTCATTTTAAAACCTTGCCTGGCTCCATAAAAAATAATGCTAAATCACTACCAGAGGGCAATGCTTTTTGTCACGAGTTTGAGGCTTGTCTGGATTTAAATCTAGGATATTGAGAAAGGGAAATGGGATGGAACAGATGAGCAAGAGTGAAGCAAGTATTTCATATTTGAAAAACTTGACACTGTTGCATTGCAAAAATAATCACTTTGCATTATTGACTTCAGCAGAGCTGCTTGCTGCATGCAGATAAGCACTTGCCTGAACCCTTGGTTCACATTTTCCTGATGAACTAAAAGGATATGCAAGCCACCAAAGATCCTGTCAAATTTAACAGTTAAAAAACTTCTATTTTCTTCTAACGTAATAAAGCATCATCCTTGGCTTCAAACATTTACTGAACTTCTGGCTTATAATCTGAAAGCAGAAAGTTAACCCTATGTACAAGAATTTTTAATGGTTACCTTCATATATAGGAGCAGGGCAGTTGTCACCTTAAAATGTAATAATGCATACCTTTATGTTGCTCCACTTCTTTTGCAAGTAGATTCTGTCATTGAAGAATCAGACATAGGGATCTGCCTGTTCACATTGCGAATAACTGACAAGGCTGCTTCCTTCACAATGCTTCTGTTTGTCTACTTTTTTTTTACATGCTTAACATCAAAGTTACAGGGCACGAGTACACCCACCACAGAGGGGTAACCTCAGAACACAACGGAGGACCTCGTGTGCTTTTTGTAACGAAGCAGGATGGTCTACTCAGGATGGACCCTGCAGAAAAGGCTGCAGAATTCCCCAAACCACTTTCTCTGGTTTCTGCTCCAGCTATGCCCAGGCAGGCCCTCTCTCCGCCCCCCGGGTCTCCTGAAGGTTTTGCATCAGCACAGACATCACCCACGAGGTTAGATGCCTTCAGGAGCCAACCGCAAGTCTCAGCTACACAAGTGTTTTCAATTCCCCTCTACTATGTCAGTTCAGAAGATTCAAGTATCATACTTGAACTAAAGAGCAGCACCTGGTTAAATCCATAGTGGAAAAGGAGATAATGAAGGAAAAACACTCCGCTCCTTGGCACTGTCACTATTTTGAGCTCAAGCATGGGGAAGTCAACACAAGCAAGTCAGAAGATCAACAAACTGTTATAAATAACCCTTTATAATCACCCTTTTCATTCTTGAGTATTTTTGTGTTGCATTTGAGTGAAAAGTTACATTAAACCCCTGCCCACAAATTTATTTACGGCATGCCAAATGAGGAAAAAAAATCTGCCACTGCAGCAACATTTGAAGTTCAAGAGCAATGAATTGTAATACTAAACACAGCTTTTGAAATAGCCTCTCCTGAGGCTAGAGAGTCTCAAAGTGTTGCATTTGTAGGAGGTCCTAATTTCATTCGTCACCAAATCTTCCCAAGTGGCAGTTCTCACAACCACTTCACAAAAGCGATGCCACTGAAACCATGTAATAGACAAGTATTTAGCTATGCTCGCCCATGTTTGGAAATACAACCACACAGCACTTCTTTTGAAGAGACCGTAAACATGTAAATTGTAAATTAAGATTTTCTTTTAACAGGCAAAGTACATTTAATACGTTAATTTAAGCAGAGAAGCCGCCAGACAAAAGCAGCTAATGAACTTCCAATCACAGAAACTTCTTTAGAGATCCAAGGAGCATTTCTGATCTAATAGACTGATTAAATTAAATTGCTAAACCATTTTTTTATACACAACAATTTAACTCGTTCAGATCACCGAAAGGCACAGCAGTCATTTATACAAGCAGATGTCTGAAGCAAATTTTTTTTTTTTTTTTTTTTTTTTACAGCCCAAAGCAGTAACTCCAATAAAACAAGTGCCAAGCTGTGTACATCACAGTGTGGAAAAGGGCTTGAAATTATACCCAAAACCTCAGCATGCTGAAAGTCAGGCTACCACATGGCTGTCTCCTGAGGCAGCTCTCCGCTGTCCTGTCTGCCTCCGCACCAGCTCAAGATGGTTTTCCACTTCCATTCACCTTCTTCCATCACCTTTTACAAACAAGCCCAACTTCTTTCTGTCTTCATTGCAGCCTAGAAAACCAAGCGTCCTTCATCCCACCCAGCCCCACCTCTCCCAGGCTCTGTTGGACTTCTCTTTCTGCCTCCTCAACACATCTCCACAAACATCTCTGATTTCTCCCCACGGATAACCACCTGTTTGGAACCACTACAACATAATTGACTGCACAAAGCTTATCACTGGTCGAAGGGGTTAAAAATAAAGTATGTTCTCATGCCAGAGATGGCAAGCACTTTTTAGTGTATGAAAAAACTACTTCCCTCCCAAATAAAACATTCTTTTTTACATTTCCTCTCCCTGCCCTGCTCCTCTCCAATTTTACATATAACACTGCAAAATCTTGCAAAATTCCTGTAGCAGGTAAAACATCATTTCCACCTGGAATAAGGTGATGAAGAGAACGTCAGCTTTCTTTAATCAGCCACAAAGGCCATCTCAAGTCTCATGTACCTGCAATCCCAGCTCATGCTTCCCACCCAAACACAACAGTAGCTTACTTAGAGGGCTTTGGGTAATTTAAATGGCATGAACTGCTCCAGTTAGCAAACACAAAAACAGGAGGAAGGCTAGAAAACGATTTCTTCTGTGCTCAAATATACTAAAGGGAAGAAAACAGGAACAATTATAGTCTGTTCTCCTCCCAGACCAAGACAGTTGTGAATTGCCAAGTATGCAGGAGCACTGGTCTAAAATCCCATACTTCTGTTACTGACTCCTTGACATTTGTCCACAAGGTTACTTCAGAGCAAGCAGATAATCTTTTATAAATTGTTCCCAGAGGAATTCTGTGATAGCTTCTTAATGAACTACACTGGAGTTATTACGAACACTAAAGCAATCACCCGCCGGAGACCAGTCTACTCAACTGATTAAAGTTGACACAAATTGTATATTCAGAAATCAACAATTTGGGGAAAACAAGCATGGTTTAATTAGACTTACTAATGTACTCCACTGTTTCACTGAATCACTCTTTAAAAAAGTGCTAGTAAAAACAGCTACTGTATTTAAAACAAAGATTTAGCTTTGCCAGAAGAGAAAGAGAGAAAAAGACTACTTTTGCAATATTTTATGAAGCAAAGGTTCATAAGAGACATTGATTTGTGTATTTTCACCAGTCTGGGCATGTACGGTGGGGGGCGGGAGGGGGAGGAATCATTCCTTACAGAACTGATAAAGCTGATTTATAAAATCAAAATACAACACAATGTAACCCTGCAGAAAAACTTCCTGAAGCTTATTTTAAGAAAAACAGAATAATGTCAGATCTACATGTACATTTAATATCTTCATCTGTGACGTGGACAGTGGGATCGAGAGCACCCTCAGCAAGTTTGCAGACAACACCAAGCTGAGTGGTAAGATGCCATCCAGAGGGACCTGGAGAAGCTTGAGGAATGGGCCCATCTGAACTTCCTGAGGTTCAACAAGGCCAAGTGTGGGGTCCTGCACCTGGGTCAGGGCAACCCCCAGTATCAGCTTGGGGTTCCTGGGGGATGAAAAGCTGGACACTAGCCGGCAATGTGTGCTCACAGCCGAGAAGGCTAAACGTACCTGGGCTGCACCCAAAGCCGCGTGGCCAGCAGGGCGAGGGAGGGGGTTCTGCCCCTCTGCCCCGCTCTGGGGAGACCCCCCTGCAGTGCTGCGTCCAGCTCTGGAGCCCTCGGCACAGGAGAGACATGGACCTGCTGGAGCGGGGCCACAGGAGGCCCCAGCGATGCTCCGAGGGCTGGAACAGCTCTGCTGGGAGGACAGGCTGGGAGAGCTGGGGGGGCTCAGCCTGGAGCAGAGAAGGCTCCGGGGAGACCTTACTGTAGCCTGCCAGTACGGAAACAGGACTTAGAAGAAAGACGGGGACAGACTTTTTAGCAGGGCCTGTAGTGATAGGGCAAGGGGTAACGGTTTTAAACTAAAAGAGACTAGATTTAGACTAGATCTAAGGAAGAAATTTTTCACCATGAGGGTGGTGAAACCCTGGCCCAGGTTGCCCAGAGAGGTGGTAGATGCCCCATCCCTGGACACATCCCAGGTCAGGTTGGATGGGGCTTTGAGCAACCTGCTCTGGTTGAAGATGTCCCTGCTCACTGCACGGGGGTTGGACTAGATGGCCTCGAAAGGTCCCTTCCAACCCAAACCATTCTATGAGTCTATGATACATAGAAGATTGTGTTCAGTGGCTTGTAACGTCTCTTTACCAAATAGTGGGTCTGAAGTTTTTTTGTCTGCTGCTTATTCAATTTTTAGAGGTGGAAAAGAAAGGGAAAGAAATGAAAGCAGTAACAATAGACATTTTAAGCACTTCAGAGAGTAAAGATATTCAAGAAGTATAAATCTTTTGCACTGCACTTTTCTTTAGATTACTTCCTTTACAGAGGAAAGTCATCTAAAGTCCCCAGTGCCGATCGGAGCCGCAAAGCCCCGATCGGCCCAGTCCTCGTGAGAACCGACCCGGGACAGGCACTTGCACAGCAAGCAGGGCACTGATGAGCAGGTTGGTGTTCAGTTCAGAGCAGCAGTGTCATCTTGAAGCAGAATTTCCACCTGTCCTCACTGTCTGTGGGGTCAGATCAGTTGTGGTGTGTGCACAAAATAAACTTCTGGATAAAGTCAGGCCAGATGTCTTGCTGAAGATACACACCACATGGGCTCCACCACCAAGAAGGGACTTAAAGTCAGGACCAACAAACTGGACACCACCCTCAAAACCACACCAAAAAGGTGGCTCTGAACTACTAGGAGCTACTACAACACCCTGAAGTATACTTACATTATGGAAAGAGACAAATGGTGCATGTCCTTTCATGTTTGCTGACAACCAACAGCCCTCAAAGGGTTGTGACTCTTTTGTCCTTCCTCATCTACCCCTTTACTGGTTCAGAACCTCTCTTTTATACCTGCCTCTACCTTCTGCTGCCACTCCCTAAATTAATGCTACTTCTGTATTTATCCCCTCGTGTTCCACTGCTTCCCTAGAGCTGTCTTTTGCAGTGCTGATATTCCCTTCAGTATCCCAGAAAATAGAAGGAGGTGTACAGCTTAGGCCCTGAGGAAGGGACACTGTAAACATGCGTTGCAAGAGGGTCCAAAGCTTCTCGAGCAGCAGGATCCAGCGTATCAGTATCAGGCAGTGGTTGATCTCGTAACTGCCAGGAAGGATCAGGAGAACCAGAAGACACCATCACAGCAGATGTGAAAGAGGAAGCCCCTGCTCCCAAGCCTCAGGACCAGTGCAGGTTGGGGAGGGTTTGACATGAACCACCTCATCACAGATGATCTGAAACAGATCATTAGTTGGGAGCATGTGATAAAGCCTCTTGCTCATTAGTCACCCACACCCCAGGACTATTACACAGGAGAATTTGGAGAAAAGGATACCTTAAGCATACTCCTCCTATCCTGCAGGAAATCCCTTCAAGGACACATCCAGGGACACCCAGGTCAACCATCCCAGCTAGCATTAGCAACCCCCTTGCACTTCTCCTACTTCTAACTGCATGAAGTACCACTTTTCTGTATGCATCTTTAGGGTGGCCAGGGTGTAAGGCTTTCAGCAGAATTAAGTTAGAAAGGTTATATACACACGTGTGCGTGTGTGTATTAGAGAGAGGGAACGGTCTTACTCTCTTCAGCAGCAGCACTTTGTGCAGCAGCAGCACTGTGGGTTCCGCTCCTGCTACGCTGGCACAAACAGAGTACAGTTTTGAAGGAGTCCATGTTATTTGCGACAAAGCAGTTTGCAGCACATCAGTGCCCATACCTTCAGGGCCATGCAATGGCCAACAGGCTTGCTTTTCTCTCCTTCACAGATTCCTTTGACCAAGACTCACAGTGCTCATCTCACACCCTTCCAGCAAATAAAGAATAACTCTTCAAGGAATAAAAGATAAGACTAAAAACTTGCACTGACCTTTTTTTGTTAAGCTACAAAGCTGCTTTGGTGTAAGCAGCTCTCTGCTGCTGTGGTGGCCCTTCCCTAAAGCTAACTGTTCGCAAGCATATGTTTTATTTTGTTACTCACTTTGTGGAGGAAAGAGTAAAGGTGTTGGTGGCACAAGACATTGTGCTATGTGGTCCTAGGAGCCTCCCTGAGACTAACACCACACAGAGCTGGACCTCAAAGTGCTCCCTGCATGCAAGGGAAGAAGGCACCTCTGCAAATGAAGAGGATGACCTGGGTGTGAACCCAGAAGGAGTACTGAGAAGTGAGGAGGCACACTTCTCCTCTGACCAGTGTTACAGTCAGAAGGTCACCCATAAAACCTACAGCCAGCCAAGCACAGCTGAGGACTCCCAGAAAGTTATTCTGCATGTCTTGCTCCCCAGACAAAAGAAAGCCCACATGCCTGAGTGTCAGCTCATTCAGGGTGTCCTTCTGGAACAACTGCTGCAGGCACAGAATTAAGTTCACCCCCTCTCCTTCCCTCCCACTGTGCCGAACACTGCGCCGAGTGGGGAGCAGGCTTGGGTGAGAGGCACCACTGTGCCTCTTGGAAACAGCACAAGGAGGACTATGGTGGTGTAAAAAGTCTTAAGCAGGCAACAGTGCAGGAGGCACAGCCACGTTACCCGAAATAACATCCACCTGACTCAATTCCTGTGTGCTACCAGAGAAGACAGGTAAAGGCACACCACCAGAAAAAAAATAGTCTTTCTTCTGCTTAATTCAGTATTTGAGACCCGGATGCAGTGAACAGTTGTAACCACACACGGGGCAATTTGTTTCTCCCCAGTGCTCAGAGGCTCAATACTGGTGTATACCAGAAGGCAGCAGACACCTTCACAGCGTCCATCTCCCCCTTGAGATAGCACATACAATTTCTCAGGGGCTCAGTTTTGTAACCTTGGTGATCATGACCAAGAAGATCCCAGGAGATGAGTGTAAAATTCATACAAGATCAAGAATCTCCTTGCTAAGCTATGCTTGACTTCCCAGTAATTTCTCCTCCTGCACAGTAAGAACTGGCATTCGTGCTCTTTGCCACTGCCACGAAGCCTTTAGCTTTCTTTTTTTGATGACCCTCTCCTCACTGTACCAGTACGGGGGACAAGCATATTCCATCCAGGAAGGCAGCTTTTACACGCACATGCTTTGACGTTTCTACATACAGTACAAAGACCCATTCCAAAATAAGTTTTGAATAAATCAATAGCAGAACAATGTTACCATAATGCTGGCTGAGGAAAAAAAATAGTATCAGCAGCAAGAACTAATGAGAAAAACACAGAACATACGGGTTTACTTTTCTCCCCTTCATCCTGAAAACAGTGACAGTTATTGTCTGTTTAAAATACTCCTTTATGCTAATTACATGTAATTTTGACAGCAGACCATCTGTTTTCATTAAGACAATGAATTAAAGTTTTGTGCTTTGAAATTGAAGCTTTTTTAAAACCACCCAGGTTTATACTTAAACGTTGAAGTAAAGGAAACTGGAAAAATTAAGTCAAGACCTTCTGATTTATTTCCCCAGGAGATTACAGTTTTACACTTGCATGATTTCAAATAAAGTAATTTTTCTGTCTGAAGACGACAGCATAACCAAGGCAACAAATAAAGGCATATTTTCCCATTTAGCATTAAAAACCAATTAAATAAGCAACCCTCTTAAGGATAAACTCCAAATAGCAATAGTTTGTTGTAAACAAGCCTTGATTCCTTTTAGATTAGATTATCTAATAACACAGACAAATATTTCTTAACCTAGTATTTCAAGTTATAGAGAGCAATTCTTGAAAAAATATTGTTTTCCTGTAGGTGGGTATAAAAATCTGTCTGCATATCTATACTTTAAGACTATCTTCTTGTTTTCCATTCCCACTCCTGTCTCTCCTGACAGCAGTAACACAAAAATGACAAAAACCCATCTCTTTAAAATATCTCAGTGAAGAACTGAAATGCATATACACCTCTACCAGTAAACATGAAGATTCTACACCAAGTAGTTCTCTATCATCTGAAACCCACTATAGCTCCATCAGAACAGGGTTACACAAAAAAAAAAGACCAAATATTCCATGTGAACATTCATCACTCATTTTAAAATACTGGTTTTAACATTATTATGCTCAGCCCTCCAGAGTGAGAGTTGCACAAGTGTGCTTTGATTATTTTTATGGTTCATAAATCAGTCACTGACCAATTTCCAGTTGTAGTTTGTTAGAGATAATTGCAGAAGGAACAGCTTGACTTTTAGAACCAATTAGGCAATCACAATACGCAGATCCACTTCCTTTATTTTTTAAAATCAATCACCCGAGATAATTTTATAGCAAAGTGAAAACAAGCATTTGAGAAAAAGCTGATGAATGCTAGGGAGGCCTATCTTAACTAGGCAGATGATACTCATGGTGAATAAGGTACAAGGAAGTGCATGTTGAGGACTAACAGGAGCGACTGAAGCGCTTTTGAGCTTGAAATTGGAATTAGTTGAGGAGGAAGAAGCAGGGTATCAGAGGAAAGACAGCATTATTTCATACTAGGTATTTAAAAGCTGTTACTGTCAAGTGAAATAAAAATCTCAGAAGAGAATGGAACTAAAACCACCTATTTGCTTTCTGCCTGGAAAACTTCAGTTTTGACCATCAGACCTAAAAGCAGGAGAAAAGCACGTTCGGACAGTCTGAGCAGAGGTCCAAAATAACTTCAGCAGTCCTTTGCTTTATGAATACTCTGTTTTAGAGAGGAAAGAGGTATGCAATAAAATGACGCAGAACATAACAGAATGGAGACAGAAAGTTAAATAAGTTCCTGTTGCTAACTCATAGCTAGCTATAAAGAAGTGAAAGATTACACAAAGATCAGTTAGAAAGCATTGCATCAGTTTTTACACAATCCATAAGAAAACTGCTATCAGAAGTTATCTAAGAATTTCAGATTCAGGAGTGTTTCTATGGATAAAGAAAACATTTACGATCACATCAACAGTGATTAAGAAAAGCATATATAGATTGTTTTAAAACATTAACCAACCCATTATCTGTTTCAGGGTTAAAGCCCAACTTTCTTAACCTGACTCTAAAAGGGAGGAATTCAGAAATAGCACATTCTTTAGTGCTCTCACTAGTACACAGGTTGCTGTTAACAGTGGTCCATGGAAACGTGTTCAGTGGCAGAAAGAAGCGGAAAAAAGATAATGCTCAACACTTAGTAACTTAAAGAGAATTCAATCATGGATGAGATGACACTGCGTGCAACAAAATGCTAGAAAAGAAAACTGAGTTAGCCTTTTTCCCCCTAATGAATTCTCTACACTGTTAAAACACGTTTTATCAGATAACTTTTAAAAAATAAAATCTCCTCAATACTTTTTATTTCAGAAAGTTAAACAGCGTAATTTAAATGCCTCTTCAAGTTTCTACCCAGTTGATGTTAGAGTGTTAAGAAGGTCAAAGTAGTTTGGTTTGAAGGCTTTTTCATGTGAGCTCTGCTGCCACCACAAGGCTACAGAAGATGAGACAATCTAAAACTTCTAAAACTTAAGCTTTCTAAAAGGTTAAGCACACAACATGAATGCATGCAGTAGCATACAGCAGGGCTGGTTCGTGCATGTGGCTTTTGAGGTTTTATGTTATCTATTTGAACAGTTTTACTAAGGCACTCAGAATGGCTGTATCAGTAACGCCTGCCAATTTTTGTCACAGAAACACAATGCATCCCCATTCTCAAATTAAAAATTTTAGTAGTGTTTTAGAGTGCTTTATTGGACAAATTTGGGTAATATTCCTCCAGAAAAGCAAGCTGCCTTCATATTATTCATGAGTGGAATATGAAATACTGACTTTCAAGTCCATCACTGGCCAAGACTGGATACTAGCCGTAGCGCTACCATGCAAATTCACACAATACTCCCCTTGTGGAGTTGAGCAGGTTCTCAGTCCCAAGTGTTGGACACAAAGGACTAAGGAAGGCTGGATTAGTGGGTACAGGTGGAACGTTAAGAGATAAAAAGTAACCTGGGTCACATCTCACAGCTCTTGTTTGCTCCCAGTCACTCACTGTATCACACAATTCTGTGGTCTATAGTTAACACGTACGTACTACCATTATTAATGCACACTGACAAATAACTTGACTGTGCAGCCATAATGTCAATAAACCAGCACAATTCCATACTTTCCACCTCAGAAGATGCGCAGCCTGGAATCTAAGCACTTGGGACACTAATCAAGCTTCAAAATACCTAGGAAAGCGTGCACGAAGCTTCACAGGTGACAGTCAGCCAAAGATCTGAAAAAGCACCTGATGGCATGGCCATCAGGAACCCTGGCTCTGACCAAGACCCACCTTCCCCATGTTTTAGTCCTTTCAAAGAGCACGCTTGGAATGGATGAAGAATATCTTCAACAAAGAGACTCGCTGCAGATGCTAGTTACCATCTAATTACAATCTGCATCCCAAGCAAAAACGCTGTTTGGGGAATGGTACTTGTGGCTTACCGACATCCCCAATGGCTATTTATGCTCAATCTTTTTTCAAGCTCCTTTTGTACTTGAGGCACAGCGTAATAACGGCATTTCTACAGAGGCACAACTTTGAAGTTAGGACCAACATGTGGTACTTATTTTTTGTGATGACACTTCAAATCACATGAAGTGACAGCATGACAAATGAGAGAACACTTACTGGAACTGCACATTCATCTAAAATGGAGACTCTGAAGACAAAAAGTACAGAATGAAAACTTTGTAATTGGGGGGGGGCGGGGTGTAAAGCTATAAAGTGTGAGCTTACAACTGTGGTGCTTCAATGCCCATGGGGAAAAAACCCAAAATCCAAGGGGATGCTGGATTTTATTTTATTTTTTTTTAAGTTAAGCTACTATCTCATTTTCTCTTGCCGAAGCTTTCATTTCAACACTCAGAAAGTTCCTGCTTTTTTTTGTTTGGGTTTGTGGAGGTTTTTTTTCTTATAACTCATTGAAGGTAGAAACACCCTAAAATGCTTCATAATATTCAGTAATTTGAGTCTCCTGGTAGTTGAGATTCTGGGATATTTAATCTATGAAATTAATCACATGCAATTAGCAAACTGATGCAAGAATAAAATGAAAAAGAAGATTAATATGCATCTTCCATCATCACAGAGGACAAGAAGTTATGTACACATAATGTCAACCATTATTCGCACCCAGAGTCTTAGCATGCAGCAGCATCTTAAATCTCTGTAAGAAAACTACCACAAACAAAGCTAGGAGAGCAGATAAAAATATATGTACATTCTTGTCCAGTTGCAGTACTCGTGTACTAATTTTCTAATGGCTGAAGCTTAGAACTTGTAGTCCAAAAAACCTTCTCTGGTAATGAAATACAGGGACAGGAAGAGAACCAGTTAACTTAATTACCCAGTAAGTCTCTTGATTTAACCTAATATGAAAACAGAAACACAAGGGCAAAAACAAATTATACTAGCTGATGGAAAAAAAGAATAGGGAAAGCGTGTTTAAGAAAACCCACATAACACACACACTGATTCTGCTTCACTTGCCAGAAAGTCAGATCTTCATGAGGAGATTTTACAGATGAAGAAAGTCACAGGTCTCATTCATAGCTCCAAAAAGGAAATAGAGTCTCAGATAAAACTCATTTTCAACTTGATTTTTGAAAAGCAAACACCTGACATGCGTACCCTTTATCTACCTAACATTCTAATTAGCTAACATTGTTTAGGAACCAATTGTGGCAGTGCTCCTGGTAAAAGCAAACGGGAGATTACTGCACTCCTCTGCAAGACTCTTCTGGCAGCAAGGTCACATAAGAGTAAATGGACAACCGACTGCTTCCCATAGCAAGACAAGAGCAGTCACTGTGCTGAAGCGCATGTCCTTTGTGACAGTCTCCCTAGAGTCATAGTTCCTGTATGAAATACTCCTGAATTTGTTAACGCTACCCAGCTGTGGTGGGACCATCCTCTGAAGTCATTCTGCAATCCCAGGGGCAATTTTACAGGGGCCAGATTTCATTTACATTTTTAGTGACTCGGGTAAAATGACGTTTGAGGCAAAGTTAAAGGGCAGAGGCACTTAGTTCTCTACTGGAGTGACTAAAACAGTCAGGAGTGCCCTACCATATGCCATATCCAAGTGCAGATGCGCTGCTCCCCACTTTGAACATTGGGGATGAAACAGAATTCAAGACAGTGCAGTAACTACACCTTGATTCTATTCCACATTGTGTTTCTCCCAAATGCAACTTGCCTTTCACTTTTCTAAGTTCCTCTACTCAGAGGAACCTGGGGAGGGGGAAGACACACTGTTATCAGGAGTGTCAATAAAATGGAAATTACAAGGGTTATGGATTACTGCTAGTCCTGCTCACATCATGCTCTTGTATTTGTTGCCTGGGTTAAAAAGCAGCAGACCACCTTTACAGAGAGCATGGTTTCTCAGGGTCACCTGCAGTCATACCATTCTAAACCACCTTTTATCAGTGAAAGCAGTACTTGTGCAGCTATGCTAAAACAAGCAAACATTTCTATAATCAGTCAGCACTGTACTCGTCGTTTTAGTATTGCCACCAACACTTGCTGAAAGACAAAAAACTCAATTGTTTCTGGAGCAAACTGCATTATCTGTCTCTTTCCAAGTGCATAAAAGTATTTTAAAAGATATATCAAGTTTGATGTATGTATCTAAAAGGAAATAGTACCTTTAATGTTCTAGTTGGAGCCCAGCCAGTGCCATCAATTGAATGTTCTCTCAATAAACTGGAAAAAAGACACACATATTATACAGTGCAACTTATAGTTAAACAACCTTAGTCAGAAATCTACTCAGAAAACATTAAGAACTTTGGAAATAATTGCAACATAAGAATTACCTCTTGCACTACATCTACATACTGGGATTTTAAAGCATAAGAATTGGTATGTCTTCCTAGAATTACACTCAATATAGTGTCATCATAGATTTCCCAATCTGAGCTCAACCTTTGTCAAAAAACCTGAATTATTTTCATCAAGCAAAATAGTGTGACAGAAATCCTTGTGACACAGTCTCAACATGGAACCTTTGTTTTCCCCTGAGCAGACACACACATGCTCCAATTTAGAATGTGTTCATCTCTGGTGAAGAGGCAGACTTGTAGAATGACCCATCTCACCAAATCTGGCACAACTCAATCCAAAAAAGGGTATTTTCAGTGGGATATCTACTTAGCAAGAAAGAGGATTATCATCCTCTCTTCTGTGAGAGGATTTTAGCTTCTTAGAGGTAAGGATAGGAAAGTGAATAGTTTTGGTCTCTGCTCAGGAAGGTTCTGCAACAGCCGTAACATGAGCAGATGCATCTCAAGCCTCTGGGGACATGGCACAGGACAGTCTAGCGGCAGGGTCTTACGGTCCTTTTCCAGCAGGTGAGCTATATTGCACGCAGAACATTTTAAGGCTTTACAGGCAAACTCAACATCATACATGCCCAACTGGAAATAATGATGAAGACTACCCTGGGCAAGAGAGATTGATTACAGGAAGAAAAAAGTTCCTTATAAAAGTATAACATGTACTCTTGAATTTTCATATAAACATATATTAGTATTAATATAAATAATTAAGATACAGACTTTCCTATAGACACACATACTGTATAAGAATTTTACGTGACCTGTAGGTTGAAATCATTGAGGCCTATTCGGTTGGTTAGGTATTCCTGGACCTTTCAGGTCAAAACATGAGCAGTTGTGAGAAGTAAAAATACTGGAGACCAGAGCATAACTGAGAAATGAGATGAAGTCTGCTCACATTTGTGAAAGCAAAGGTAATAATCTGAATGAGTTGTGGAAAACCCCTTGAAGCATCATTTCACAATCCCGTCTTCCTCTGTTTAGAAGCAATCCAAAACTGAAAAATCATATGGCAAAGTAGCATAGCACAAAAATTCATCACCACCAGCAGCTTCTACTAATGAAATGATAGGGTTAAAGTGAAATAGTCTTGAACTATTAGGTTTTACCAACTTTCGGGCTGATATGTATTAAGTCATTTTTAAAGTACATGACTGGACCATATAGGCTATCCATACAGTTCTTTATTGAATGTGATGAGTTTTTAATCCACTATGACTAGCATTACTCCTTGTTCTCTGTAGAGAGGCTAGGAACAGGATGATTGTACTGGACAAGACTGTTCCATCTTAGCCATGCTGCTAATCTCATTTCTATGCCTTTAAAAAGATAAAATATGCCATTACCACTAGCACAGCTCAAAACTAATTTCAAGAACATTAAAAATAGCACCTTGTCGCTGCGATTATTGTTCATATTACAAAAGTAAAAGCAAGAATGCTGCTGAACAGACAAGAGCCAGGACTTTCAGGTTTTATGCAAATAACTGACTTTCTAGCTTGCTTTGTCTGCTCCTCATAGAATTTTGCTACAGTACTCCCCTTTACTTCTTCATATAGCTCACTGTGAACCTAAGAGTGAGGAATAAGTTAACACACACACAAAAAAAGCCTAAAAATACCCAATGCTAGAGCTCAGAGTGCCCAAACATATCAGCTAAGCCTTGTTAATACCTTTCCAGCTTTCCAAAGCCTCAGAGCTCTCTCTCAGCATATCTCCAGCTGTGGACATCAGCCAGGACTGATGAAGAGAGAAGACACTCATACCCCTCAGAGCTCTGGCAGAAAAGCAATGAAGATAAGTGTACCTTTGCCTCATATTTCTCATTTGCTGATATAATTTGTTTTTAGAGCACCCTCCTCTTTCTTTCTACAGATTGGGAATGACCATTAGGGCTCTTACCAAAACCTTTTCCCAGCACAGGGTGCCTAGAGAAACCACATCTCATGCTCTCCAGGCGGATGACCTAGAAATAACTGCCAGACAGCTGGGAGGTCTGAATGGTGATCTGCTCTCAGAGCATCACACACACAAACAGCAAAACAAACACCCAAATGAGTAGAAATACACAAAATACACCATGAACTAGTTTACTGGATGAACAAGCATCTGCATATAGCTTCTGTTCAAAGACCTGTCATCCACGGGTCCTGCTGCCATAGAGGAGCTGGGTTACCAGGAAGTTCTCAAATGGCACAAGCAGAAGAGTTTTGCTTGCCCACTCAATGCTTCAAGAGGCTGCCTTTGCCAAGCTGCCAGATACACCAAAGCCACCTGTTCTATCAGGGTTTCAAGACACCTGATGGGCAGGAAAACCTGTTTACCTGAAGTGACTATTCTAAAATTGCCAGGACTTTGCTGTCTCATATAGGAGAGCCAGAAAGCTCATCTAGTATCATTTAGATTGAATAAACATTCAGAAGCTTCCCTTGTGATGTTTGAGAATTAATTTGCAAAAGAGAGAGGTAAGCCAACTGTACAATGTCTGCAGCATTTCGGATTACTAAAGCTGGCAAGGGAGTGCATGCCTTGGGGAAGAAGCGACAGGGCTGACAGGAAGGGGAGTGCTGGGGCACGAGCAAGAGTTTGTTGGGAGAGGAACTATCGCCAGGGATGGGGAAGGACAGTAAAAGACTATTTCCATTTGCTTTTTCTTCAGCCGTAGTAGGATCCGAGAAAAGCCAAGTGGGTCCTCAGCCATGGGGGGACTGGAACTGACAACCACACCTTAACATCTGGTGTTTGTATCTAGGGAGACCTCCCAGAACATGATTTCAAATCCTTACATGTGAGTTCCTATGGGAAGATTACAAAAAAAAAAACCCTACTATTTTTGAAGCTATAGTAACCAAAACAGCCACTGATGTGATCAGCCAGCTGCCTAGCTTTCGCTTCCACAAATATCTTCTCATTCTGTAATTCCCGCATGGAGAAATGCCTTGAGGATTTTTTTCTTTTTAAATACACAGCAGCCTAAAGAGATCTTGCAAAAACATCTACTGAACTGGGAACTGCATGGCTCTGGCAAGCTTAAAACTTTCTGAAATTCCAGCTGACATGATTTACAGCTTATGTGACTAAAAATTACTCTAATAGGGTGATTAGTCCAGGAAAATATCTGCTTTATGTAAAGATATCAGATGAACACATTTATCAACACAATATGTCACTTCCAACAAAACTTTTACCTTCCTTTCTCCAACAGAAAGTATCATTCAAGGTAAGTTTGAATTAAAAAGTAAATTAAAAAGTAAATCCACTTCAGAAACCCTCCACTGGCAGGGACACATTATCGGTTATTCTCTTGCTCACCTCCCGCTCAACCCAGCACCACCAGTGCAACCACTCTGGAGGCCATGCTTATAGACTGGATGAGTGGAGCAATTGGCATAGAAAGTCTTTCTAAAGAGCTTTTTGTTTCCACATTGGCACAGCTGAGGAGGCTGGGAACAGCACTGGGAAAAAAAAGAAACAAGCAACCAACTTAATCAGTTTTTTTAACTGGAGAAATTGCAACACTGAGCTATACTAGGCGATACAATTAATCAGTCTTCAAACACTTCTCCATTCAATATTGCATCATGAAGCGACCAAACCTAAACAAGCAACACCTATTGCTGAAAACAATACATCCAACAACACCGACCACCTCACCACATAGCAGAAAAGCAGTGAAATTTCTGAGTGACTAAACTATTCCAAAAGCTCTTGCGGTCAGGGAGGAAAAAACCCTCAAGGCAGAGATCACATCAGTAGGTGAAAAGAAAAATAGTCAGTCACATGCGTTACACATTGTGAAGAAAGTAGTCCACTGGTTTATGTAGTAAGCAAGCATATCCTTTCTAGGTATCCTGATGTTTTCTATCCACATGTGCAGTGGAGAAAATACCCACAAGTATGGTCCAGAACTAATTCCTATGGTCCAGAGTAACTGCAATCCATAAAGCACAGAGAAACAACACTTTTCCTGCCCAAAACTATTACAACTAATTACACTTGACCACAAGTTCAATCATTTGGTATGTTTTAATTCAGGGGTGATTATCAAACCAACACATGGGAAAAATACTGATAAGGATTTTTTTTTTCTGCTTTTAAAAATAACTGAAGCTTTACATTAAAATAGACTCCTGTGTAAGTTGATTGCAGGTACTATATATAGAGTACTATACATAGAGTGCATTCTCCATTATAACAGGCATAAAGCAATCTAAGTTATTTTAATTTTTCCATCTAAACAGTAAGACATTTCAAAGGTTTGATATGTTAAAGTATCAATCAAGACAATCAAATAAAGCTGATGTTTCAGTGCAGATGCTAAAAAAATTACTTCATTAAGTAGAATTATGATGTTCCAACACTACGTTCATCTTTCATAATTAAAATCAATTAAAGACAAGATATCCTCAAGAATGTGGGGAGGCTTTATTTAACCTCATAAGATGTAGCACTGTAGTCAGAGCTTGAACTTTTACCCACCCTTTAGTGTCTAGCGTTTCTTGTTCCCTGGTTCCAAACAGCTCACTTATTCCTTTATTTACACTATTTGACTCCAAGTGTCCAAGCTTTCTCCACTGACAAGAACTCTGGTGAAATTTAAACTGTAAAAACATGATCCTTAAATGAGTCTCCCTACTGTCAAGTGACAGGTTCAGCTGTGTAAAATGCAACAGCCCTAGGAGGCACTGAGAAACACTACAGGGCTGGCAAATTTGCTAAAAGTAGAAATAGGTACTTGCCAAAACAGCCTCCCTTTATCACCCGCACACAGCTCCAAATAACTGTGGACAACCAGATTTTTAGGTAGTCTCAAGAAGATTTAGCATGTTTTTCCCATGACTTTTAAATCCTCCAATCCCAAAGTGAGGCAAGTCTATGGACACCAGCCCTCACTGCCTGTAATCCTGCTGCAGTCTGGTACTGTCGAGCACCAGGAACTTACTACAGCCTCCCAAGGCTGGTTTCTACCAGCCTTTGATGATACGAGCTTCTCAGAAGCGTGGAGCAGAATGCCGTGGCTAAAAGCACTGGTAACAGCTCTTTAGCTGCTATCAGCTGACAAGCCTGACCTGCTTATGAAGTGTGACAGATTATCCTGTGAAAACTTCATTTTCACCAGCACCCTGAACACAGCATTAAAATGATTTAAAAATCTAGAGGAAAAATTTATTTTTTTTTAAGCACCAGTTTGTCATGCTGGACATGATGGCAACTGTTTTGGATGTTCAGAACAGCTTTCAATCTCACTTATTCATTGCTTCTGCTTCATCTACATTTTCTTTTATGCCCCATTAACTTGTAAAATTACAATCAAGCTTCTCACTTCTGTTTATGTTTGGTTTCTGGCCAATTTCACCATCAGGTAGTCATGATGAAACACTGACATTACAAAGTTTCAGAAACAGATTTTGAAGAGGAAACATTTACGATCACACAAAACCACCTAGCAACATAAGCCTTACTTTGGTGAAGTAAAGCTTTTGGGCTTTGTATTTCGACTTGTGATCCCCCAGCTCTATTTTGTTGTAATTGGCACTTGTGTCTTAGAGCAGATATTAAGTGTTAAAATAAACAAATGGCAAATACAGAATAGTTACTGTCAAAGTTTAACAAACACTTTTTCCTTCCATTTTGAAATAAATGATTTTCAAGCACTTAATACATTCAAGCATTAAACAAGCAAAGCCGTAAGCCCTTTCAGGGCCTGAGGACTATTCATCTGTGGAGGGAGAAAAAAACAACTAAGTTTTGTTCAGGATAAAAATGTAAACTACAACCTAAGTAGAACAAAACTTTAGGTCTGAACCTGAAGAGCCAGGCTCCACATGGTCTCTAACACACAGCCAGAGCAATACTTTCAGTAGATACCTATGTTCCTAAGGGTCACATGCCACTGATTTGCAGGATCTATTGAAAAAAAAAAATACTGACAGGAAAGTTATATACAACATTTTTATTACACAGAAAAATCTCCAAGGTAAAAAACAGAATGCTGTTCCTACCTTAGGCAGATTTCTCCCGTCTCTGTAATGTTCGGATGCCAGATTCTTGTCAAGCATTTTACTTTTGGAGGCTGCCAGGAGAGAAAACAAGTTATGATGTTATTCTTTAAAATAAAACTGTATCACTATTACAAGTCACAGAACTGAAAAAGGCAAATATATTTGATATGCACAGCCTACGTTTGTATGTTGAAAACCCTCCTACAGGAGTTACACCAGCTTTCTCTACTCTTTTAGTTTCTCTCAACTATTGACAAAAGCTGGGTTGGTATTAAGCTTTTTCTTCAAAAAACATAAATTTAAAGAAAGCGAAGAAAATTTACTCTCTTCGCCTAGGGAAAGAAAACATTCCATGTCATTAACACTTAACCAGTAAGACAACAATTTAAACCAGAAAAATTACTAAGTGTTTTTCCCCAAGGCTTATCCAAGCCAGGGGTTTGTTAAAAACCATCAGAGGATGCAATGATAATAACATCAAAAGAACAGCTTCTTTTAAACGCAGACCTTCCTGCTCACAACTGAATAGGAAGTATCACAAGAGGCATCAAGAAGGCATGCCACATCTGAACTTAAGACACTAACATAAAAAGCCACCAAACTTATTTTCAGGCAAGATCACCAGATTTACGAATTCCACAGTGGGTTTTGAAATAGACATTCTTAAAATACAGTCTCATTTGTTCTAGTATTGTGAAGTAAATCAAGAGTGGGTCATAAAAATTCCAGTAGCTTAGCAACAGCACGTTGTTGCATCCATGCTCTCCAAATTACAATTTGCAGCTTTCAATCAAGCAGATGATTCCTTACACTAAGTGTACTGGAATACATCAGCACAGACCAGTACCTTTCATAACTTCAATTAAATGACATATTATAGATGTAGAGTTATTTTCCTCTGCTGCTTCCAATGAAGTCGTCAGCCAAGAGATGAAATAGTTCAAATAGCTGTATTTGCATAGCAGCATGACGTGTTTTGTGTCATCACTTTGCTCTCAACTTCCCAATTATCTTTTCAGTATAATTTTTTTTTAGCTAAGACTCCTTGGAGAAGAGATAGGAGAATATGCATGGTACTGAGCTACCAATAACATACCTGTCTGGCACTAGAAGACGAAACACCTATCACCACAAAAAAAGCTGCAATTTATAATGTAGACCTTGACTTTTCCCCACTCTCAAGTTTGTCCAGTAACTCAAGGGACGCTGACTGCCCCAGTCATCACGGCATTCTTGAAAATTAAGCGGCATACAGAAAACAGCCTCAAACTTTTTACCTTCAAAACAAATGTTCTTCTAAGAAGTTTTCTAACAGCACAGCTTTTCGTTAGCTGCACCTTCATGCTTTTCTGAAAGATTGTGCCTAGTTCCCAGGAAAGGGAAACTAGCAGTATTTATTCCAAGTAGATCAAAATAAGAGAGTAAATTTCTACCATATGCACCTTCAAACAGGGAATGTACCCATGAGTAAAAAAAAGTTTTATACAAACTAAATCTTTAAAAAAAAAAAAAAAATCCCCAAATCGTCAGTCAGACTGAATTAATTGGTACCTCATTTTTTGTATCATGGAAACAAAATAATTCCTTTATCCTTTCAAAGTGTTTTGCATTGCAAAAAACTAGAAAAATATACTCCTGACACTAAGACAAAGGTATTCTCTT